>NC_064601.1:7060000-7067500 GCF_943734735.2 Anopheles gambiae | reverse complement strand
GGAGCCGCTCGACTGCTCGCACCCGATCGTCGCGAAGAACGACTACGAGGAGCCGTCGCAGCCGCCGAAGCCGGAGGTGCGCGACTGGGACGCCAACTCGGTCACGATCGGCTGGAACCCGCCCAAGTCGGACGGTGGCGCTACGATCACGGAGTACATCGTGCAGAAGAAGGAGAAGGACAGCCCGTACTGGAGCAATGCGGGCCGTGTGCCGGGCATCAAGCGCGACCTGCAGATACCGGACCTGGCGACGGAGACGGAGTACGAGTTCCGCGTGATTGCGGTGAACGCGGCCGGCGAGTCGGAACCGTCCGACGCGACCGATGCGGTGCTGACGCGTTCGCGCTTCATCGCACCGAAGATCGTGACGCCGATGCGCGATATGGTGGTGAAGGCCGGGTTGATCTTCCATCTGGACATCAACTTTACGGGCGAGCCGGTGCCGGAGGTGGTGTGGACGCTCAACGGCAAGCCGGTGCAGACGGACAAGCGCACGACGATGACGGCGCTGGGCCACCACACGATCGTGCACACGGTCAACTGCAACCGGGGCGACTCGGGCACGTACAAGCTGGTGGTGAGCAACTCGAGCGGCACGGACGAGGGCAGCTTCAATCTGACCGTGCTGGACCGGCCGGATCCGCCGCAGGGCCCGACCGTGTACGAGGAGATCACGGAGAAGAGTGTGACGATCTCGTGGAAGCCGCCGCTAGACAATGGCGGCTCGGAGCTGACCGGGTACGTGGTGGAGAAGAAGGATCTCACGCACGGCGGCGGCTGGGTGCCGGCCGTCGCGTACGTCAGCCCGAAGTACACGCACACGGTGGTGCCGCGGCTGAACAAGGGCAACAAGTACGAGTTCCGCGTGATGGCGGAGAACCTGCAGGGCCGCTCGGACGGGCTGATGAGCGCCCATCCGGTGGTGGCGAAGGACCAGTTCGTGGTGCCGGGACCGCCGACCAAGCCGGACATTATCGACAGCGGGTACGAGCAGATTACGCTCAGCTGGAAGCCACCGATCAGCGACGGCGGTTCGCGCATCTCGGGCTACATCATCGAGCGGCGCGACCTGGCGACGGGCCGATGGATCCAGGCCAACAAGTACCCGGTGCCGAACATCGAGTACACGGACACGGGCGTGATCAAGGGCCACCAGTACGAGTACCGCGTGTCGGCCGTCAACCAGGCCGGCCAGGGCAACCCGAGCGACTCGTCCGTCAAGTGCTGGGCGCGACCGATGCAGCAAGCCCCCGCGCTCAACATGGACAGCTTCAGCAAGCGCACGATCAAGGTGCGGGCGGGCGAGCCGATCGTGATTACGATCCCGCTGGTCGGGGCGCCGCTGCCGACGGTGGAGTGGTCGCGCGCCGGCACCAAGATACCGGAAACGTCGCGCGTCTCCATCGACACCAACATGGAGCAGACGGTGTTCCGCGTGGACAACAGCAACCGCAACGATTCCGGCACGTACAAGATCAGGGCCGCCAACCAGTACGGCGAGGACGTGAAGGAGTTCGAGGTGATTGTGGTCGACCGGCCGCAGCCACCGAAGTACGTGTCCGGGCTGGAGACGACGCAGGACAGTGTGACGCTCAACTGGGACGCACCGTCGGACGACGGTGGCTCCGAGATTACCGGCTACAGCATCGAGTACAAGGAGTTCCCGTCGGACAACTGGAAGATGGTGTACGGTACGGTGCCGCGCTGCTCGCACACCGTCAAGCATCTGACGGAGAACCACGAGTACGTGTTCCGCGTGCGAGCGGAGAACATCTACGGTGCGTCGGAACCGACCGAAAGCAAACCGATCTCGCCGAAGAGCCCGGACCCGCCAGAGCCGGTTGACAAGCCGACCGTCGCCGACTACACGCCCAGCTCGTGCACGATCACGTGGAGGCCGCCGCGCGTACAGACGCGCCCGGTCGTGGGCTATTACGTGGAGAAGCGCGAGCGTGGCACGGGCGAGTGGGTGCAGGTCAACAACTACCCGACGACCAACACCACCTACACGATCCCGGATCTGATGGAAGGCTTCCGGTACGAGTTCCGCGTCAAGACGGTCAACGAGGTCGGCGTGAGCAAGCCGAGCGAGCCGACCGATCCGATCACCGCGTCGCACCAGCGCAAGCGCCCGAACCAGCCGGACCCGCCGTCGATCGACAAGATTACGCGCAACAGCGTCAACCTGTCGTGGCGCACGCTGCGCCGCGACGCGAAGGAGAAGATCAGGGGCTACATCGTGCAGTACCGCGTGAAGGACGACGAGAAGTGGGTCGATGCGAACGCACCGACCGAGCTGATTGCGGACCAGACGTACCGGGTGGAGAATCTGGAGGAGGGCAAGGAGTACCAGTTCCGGCTGATTGCGGTGAACGAGATTGGCCAGTCGGAACCGTCCCGACCGAGCATCACGGTCACGTTGGCCGAGCAGCCGAACAAACCGATGATGGATCTGAGCAACGTGCGCGACATTACTGTGCGGGCGGGCGAAGACTTCAACATTCACGTGCCGTACACGGCGTTCCCGAAACCGGTCGCGACCTGGTTCGTGAACGAGGAGCTGCTGGACGACCGGGACAAGCGGTTCCACACGCAGCTGACGGAGGAGGCGGCCAGTATCGTGGTGGTGAAGAGTGTCCGCGCGGACACGAAGCAGTACCGGCTGATGCTGAAGAACCCGTCCGGCTACGACATTGCGACGTGCAACGTGAAGGTGCTGGACCGTCCGAGCAAGCCGGAGAACATTGGTGTGGAGTCGTACGGTGGCGAGCATCTGGTGCTGTGCTGGAACGCCCCGCTGGACGACGGAGGTTCGCCAGTGACGAACTACGTGGTGGAGAAGAAGGACAAGAACTCGAACGCGTGGACGAAGGTGAGCAGCTACTGCACGACGACGTACCTGAAGATTCGCAACCTGCGCCTGAACCAGCTGTACGATTTCCGCGTGTACGCCGAGAACAAGTACGGCCTGTCGGAGCCGGCCCAGGCCGACTCGATCGTCGCGAAGCATCCGTTCGATCCGCCGTCGCAGCCGGGCACGCCGAGCCGCGTCGAGACGACGGAGGACACGATCACGATCACCTGGACGAAGCCGGCCAGCAACGGTGGCTCGCCGGTGACGCACTACATCGTGGAGAAGAAGCTGGCGACCGAGGGCCACTGGTCGAAGGTGCAGCAGGGCACGCTCAAGGACCTGATGTGCAAGGTGTCGGGCCTGTCGGAGAACCACGAGTACGTGTTCCGGGTGGCGGCCGTGAATGCGGCCGGCACCAGCCCGTTCAGCAACCCGTCCGATCCGATCATGGTGAGTGCGGCGTTCACCGCGCCCAAGATCACGTCCGACATTGGCATGCGCGACATACTGGTGATCGCGCGCGATCCGTTCAAGATCATCGTGCCGTACACGGCGACGCCCAAGCCGGACGCCATCTGGATGGTGAACGGCAACGAGGTGTCGCGCAACGACCGCATCGAGCTGTCGATCAACGACACGGAGGCGATCTTCAAGAACGACAACTCGAAGCGCATCGACTCGGGCAGCTACACGATCCATCTGGTGAACTGCGTCGGCAAGGATACGGCCTCGTGCCGCGTGCTGGTGGTGGACAAACCGTCGCCCCCGATCGGCCCGCTGGAGGTGTCGGAGATTACGCCCGAGTCGTGCACGCTGTCGTGGAAGACGCCGCTGGACGACGGTGGCAGCCCGATCACGAACTACATCGTGGAGCGGTACGAACCGCTCGGCTACTGGACGAAGGCGAGCAGCTTCGTGCGCAGCACGCACTACGACAACATGGGCATGGAGGCGAACAAGCCGTACAACTTCCGCGTGCGGGCCGAGAACCAGTACGGCGTGAGCGATCCGCTGATACTGGAGGAGCCGATCGTGGCGCGCTATCCGTTCACCGTGCCGGATCCGCCGAACCCGCCGCGCGTGTCGGACTGGGACGCGAACTACGTCACCGTGACGTGGGAGCGCCCGCTGATGGACGGTGGTTCGCGCATCCAGGGCTACCGGTTCGAGTACCGGGACGTGCTGGAGGGCACCTGGATTACGAACAACTTCCTGATCAAGGACAACAGCTACCAGGTGTACAATCTGCTGCCGGGCCGCGAGTACGAGTTCCGCGTGCGGGCCCAGAACGCTGCCGGTGTGAGCAAACCGTCCGCCTCGTCGAAGAAGTTCAAGATCCACGGCAAGATCACGCCACCGACGGCGCCGGGAGCGCCGGCCGTCGTGAAGGTGGGCAAGAGCTTCGTCGATCTCAGCTGGACGCCGCCGGCGAGCGATGGTGGCTCCAGGATTCTGGGCTACTACGTGGAGCGCCGCGACATTGGCGGCGCCCGGTGGGTGAAGTGCAACGAGAGCAACATCCCAGTGACGGAGATGACGGTGACGAACCTGATCGAGGGCGGAGTGTACGAGTTCCGCGTGTACGCCGTGAACAACTACGGCGTGTCGCCGCCGTCGGCCGAGACGCGCTCGGTGCGCATCGGCGAGCAGCTCAACACGGAAAAGCCGGAATGGGTCAAGCGGCTGAAGTTCAACCTGGTGCCGCTGGGCAAGTCGGTGGAGCTGACGTGCGAGGCCCATGGCAAGCCCGAACCGACCTGCCGCTGGTTGCGCAACGGCAAGGAGATCACGCACGGCGGACAGTACGCGCTGGAGAGCAAGAACGGCGTGTTCTCGCTGCACATTTCCAACGTGACGTACAGGGACGAGGGCGACTACACCTGCGAGGCACTGAACTTTGTCGGTGTGATCCACACGACCGGTGCGCTCAAGATCGGCGTACCGCCGAAGCTGGTCAACATCCCGTCGGACGTGTATCTGGTGAAGGGCGACAATGCGAAGATCAAGCTCGGCTTCCACGGCGACCAGCCGATGGAGGTTAACATCTCGAAGGATCGCGAGAAGCTGGTCGAGACGGAGCACATTAAGTACACGGTGTTCGACGACTACGCCGTCATCTACATCCGCGACGTGCTGGACACGGACAAGGGTGTGTATCTGGTGAACTTCAAGAACGACAGCGGTAGCGTCTCGTGCAACGTGAACGTGCACGTTACCGGCCTGCCTGGACCACCGACCGGTCCTCTGCTGGTCAGCCACGTCACCAAGAACATGTGCACGGTGTCGTGGAAGCCGCCGGCGCACGACGGAGGCCGCAAGGTCACGCACTACATTGTGGAGCGTCGCGACATCAAGTCGCAGCACTGGCTGATCGTGTCGAACTACGTGAAGGAGTCGCAGCTCATGATCAAGGGCCTGATCGAGGGCTCGGAGTACCTGTTCCGCGTGTCGGCTGTCAACGAGAACGGCATCGGCCCAGCGCTGGAGGGTGTTGATCCGATCAAGGCGCGCGGCCCGTACGACCTGCCGTCGGCACCGGGCGTACCGATCATTCACGAGGTGGGCGGCGACTTTGTCAACCTCGAGTGGGAGAAACCGGTGTCGGACGGTGGCGCCCGCATCCAGGGCTACTGGATCGAGAAGCGCGAACAGGACACGGACACGTGGCAGCGCGTCAACACGACGCTGTGCGTGATCTGCACGATCAACTGTGCCAATCTGGTGGAGGGCCGCCACTACGAGTTCCGCGTAGCGGCCCAGAACGAGATCGGCGTGTCGGAGTTCTCGAAGGCGTCGCAGCTGGTGAAGGTGGAGGATCCGGATGTGGTGAAGCCGCCGGAGGTCGTGAAGCCGCTCAACACGCTGACCTGCGTGCAGAACCGTGGCGTCGAGTTCGTGTGCAAGATTACGGGCGTCCCGCGGCCACGCATTACCTGGCACAAGGGTGCGCGCGAGATCTGTTCGGGCTCGCGGTACCACATGTACAGCGACGGCGACACGCACCATCTGGCCATCAACGACGTGTTCGGGGAGGATGCGGACGAGTACACGTGCCGTGCGGCGAACCGGGGCGGCGTGCGCTCGACCAAGGCGTCGCTGATCATCAAGTCGCCGCCGAAGCTGAACGTGCCGCCGCGCTTCCGCGACACCGCGTTCTTCGACAATGGCGAGAACATCGAGATCAAGATTCCGTTCACCGGCTTCCCGAAACCGCGCTGCCACTGGACGCTCAAGGGCGAGCAGATCGAGTCGGGCAGCCACTACCACATCGAGACGCGCGAGCGCCACACGGTGCTGACGATCCGCGACGGCTCGCAGCTGGACTCGGGCACGTACACGATCACGATCGAGAACGAGCTGGGCCAGGATACGGCCGACATCAAGATCCAGATCAGCGACCGGCCGGACAAGCCGCGCAACCTGACGATCGACCAGATCGGGCTGGACCACGTGACGCTGAGCTGGCTGCCGCCGTCCTGGGACGGTGGTGCCAGCATCACCAACTACATCGTGGAGAAGCGCGAGGTGCCGCTGTCCACTTGGATTCGGGCTGGCACTACGCGCTTCAATCAGCTGATCATACCGCACCTGTCGCCGGGCCACCAGTACGAGTTCCGCGTGTTCGCCGAGAACGTGTACGGCCGGTCGGAACCGTCCGACCAGACGGAGCTGATCAGCCTGAAGGATCTCGGCATCAAGCCGGCCAAGCGCGTCAAGTACGAGCTGGACGAGCACGGCAAGCCGAAGCGGCAGGGCAAGAAGGAGGCCATCTCCGACTACGACGACTACGTGTTCGACGTGTACTCCAAGTACCATCCGAAGCCGGTCGAGATCTCGAACAAGTGCGTGTACGACCAGTACGAAATACTGGAGGAGATCGGTACGGGCGCGTTCGGTGTGGTGCACCGGTGCCGCGAGCGCAAGACGGGCAACGTGTTCGCTGCCAAGTTTATCCCGGTGTCGACGAACGCGGAGCGGGAGCTGATTCGTCGCGAGATCGACATCATGAACCAGCTGCACCACCGCAAGCTGATCTATCTGCACGACGCGTTCGAGGATGAGGATGAGATGGTGCTGATCTACGAGTTCCTGTCAGGCGGTGAGCTGTTCGAGCGCATCACCACGGAGGGATACCGGATGTGCGAGCAGGAGATCATCGAGTACATGAAGCAGATCTGCGAAGCGGTCAAGTACATGCACGAGCGCAACATCATCCATCTGGACATCAAGCCGGAGAACGTGATGTGCCAGACGCGCAACACCAACCAGGTGAAGCTGATCGACTTTGGTCTCGCGACCAAGCTCAATCCGAACGAGATGGTCAAGATATCGACCGGTACGGCCGAGTTTGCGGCGCCGGAAATTGTCGAGCGCGAACCGGTTGGCTTCTACACGGACATGTGGGCGGTCGGTGTGCTGGCGTACGTGCTGGTGAGCGGCCTGTCGCCGTTCGCTGGTGAAACCGACATCGACACGCTCAAGAACATCAAGCAGGGCACGTGGGAGTTCGACGAGGTCGCGTTCCGCGACGTGTCGGAAGAGTGCAAGGACTTTATCCGCCGGCTGCTGATCAAGAACACCGAGAAGCGCATGACGGCGCACGAGTGCCTGAGCCACGCGTGGCTGAGCGACACGTACAACAGCTC
>NC_064601.1:6902500-7057500 GCF_943734735.2 Anopheles gambiae | reverse complement strand
AACAATCCCATCTGTTTCAACAATGTTTCAGTTTACATGTCAAACATTGCTGAGGTTGATGTGACAGCACCTAAAAAAACATCATCATGGCAGTCTACCAAAAAGCAGCCAAGGCCCAAGGTTGCTAGTGCGAGCCTTGTTGGCACAGGACGACTTTGTCAAATTACCTTTTGAAAACCCGCAACTCCTTCGCCCAACAGATTGTTCCGATAAACTTTGCCAGACTCTATTGATGCCCATCAATCCGCTTTTCCCTCACGTTTTTTGTCACTCTTTCTCTTTCTCTCCGTAATGCTCTACCTCGTGCAAACGATCGAAGCCAAATAACGTAGCAGCTATTAATTATCAAACTTCTGCGGCACCGGGCGGGTGTGTGTGTGTGTGTGTGTGTCACCCAAACCCATTCGGCTAGAAGCGTAACGACCATCACCCCGCCGACCATCAGCGTTGATGGAAGTTTTGGCAAAGCTCATCGGTTATGGTTTCGGGAGTTTCGGGCGGGACAAATGGGCAAACGATGTGTGACTTACAGATTTGCTCGACCTGCCTGCCTCTTTCCCTGCATTGTCCCCGCAGCCTTTCGTGTGCGTATGTGCATCCTGGCCAAAGCACAAATCCCGGCTCCGGCTGTGACAGCATACAAACTCGTGTGCATTTTACATAAACTATTGGCTCCAATGGCGGGTGAAACAACAAAGAAACAACTGAAGAAGAACAAAAAAAAGCACCCCCAAAAGATCTAAACCCTCCCAGACTGGTTTCTACAGCACTAAAAGGGAGGGATATTGAAACATCATTGTCAAGCGGCCTGTGAACCTGGACAGGATACAATCGGCTTAAACCGGGGGGGGGGGGGGGGGGGGAAGGAAAGGATTGTTGTTTTATTCTACCGTCTGTTCTTACCAAACTCGCTGGGCAGGGCGAGAAGACACCGAGAACGTAGCTCGCACATTGCCAATTTAAAGTCAACGGATGGCGTACTGGGCAGATTGGAGACAAGTTTCTGTAGCTCTAAATATCTCTCACTCTCTCTGTGTCTCGTGACAAACGCATTAGCAAAAAGCGACGCTTCCTCACCACGAATGTCTTTCTTTCGGCTTGGCAGTACTGCTGCGGGCTGGGCTCTCGAAAGGTGCGTCACTTGTAACATGGACCGGGAAGCAAAGGCATACGGGTGCACATGCTCTGCTGATTTTAAATCCCTATCGGTCAGATACCGGGGCCGGGAAGCGACCTCAGATGCCTGGTGGTGGTGGTGGTAAGGGCATTAATAACATGCTATAGATCAACCTGCACTCCCGACGACCAATGCAGTCCTCTGGACGGTACCGAACCTCGGAACCACTAATCCACCGCGAAAGGACGATATTAATTATGTCCTGTCAGTGGTTGAAGGAAGTAGCACGTAAACGGGGCCGGTAAAAAAAAAAGGAGTTGAAGTTGAATTTGCGCTTCAGTTGCGTGCTCCGACGTGTTGAGGTTGAGTTGTTCGGTCAGTTTTTGACAGCAGGGACAGTAGGAGAGGGAGCAGAAAAAAACGAGACGACTCCCAGCACATTCAGCAACTGCAGCATCACATATGATAAGCTAACGACGGAAATCACGATTTCGCATATTTTTTGTGTTCGTTTCCTCTTTGACCCGCGGGCATTTTGCAGGCAAACTTGCACACACAGACGGACACACACACACAAATCTACTCAAAGGGGCGTTATGACGTTCTCGGTCGTCGGTGGCATTTGCGTGCGAAGTTGCATTTAGCTCGCGAGCCGGCCAACAAAACCCGGCCAAATTACAGTGACCGTAGACCGGTGCCGGTTGGACATCGTGCGGTCGGTCAGCGGGCAAGTTCGCTGGGTTCTGGGAAGATGATTTTGTGCGAAATGATGATTGCTTCCTCAGCCAGCACGTTGAGACCCCTGGCCCAAGCGAAGGGGAGCGTCGAGCGGGGGGCAAGTGAGTGCGTTTTGGTGGCATCAAGCGTTATTAATGCATCGTTTCCCCACCCGCCTCTTAGTCTACAGTCGCCGGCAAATGAGCTGTTAAGCATTTGTACATCATAAACGCATTTTCGACCGCGAGAGTTACGAGACCCAGGTGAGCTTAAATTGATAAAAAATTGCCTTTTAACAGGGGACGGAGGGGTTTCATTTTTTGCGTGCGTGCTTCTTGCGGGGATGTGGTTTTATGGAGGTACGGCAGCACTTTTGCTGTGTGATTTGTCTTGTAAGCGCTGGGACTTTAATGGCCTGTGAAATGATTCGAAGCTTAGCGAAGCGTTTAAAGACGAATTTTGGATGAGTTATGGTGACCTTCCAGCGTTAAAACGCGTGAGGGAGTAACAATTCCAGTATCTGATGAATCTTCTTTCCACAGATGTTGTTCTTGTTGTAAATCTAATGAAATATACTTAGTATTACTTATTTTAAACCAATCAATGAATGTTTCCTATTTCGCAACTCAGCTCTTGGTGAACTGATCAAACGATTGAAGATCAGAACGATCAATCCCGATCAACCTCCGGGTACATATCTCTAGATCGGTATTTCGGCTAGAGTTGTAGCTCCAACTCCTCCTAATTTGACCAACCATTTCCAAGCGGTGCGTATAATCCATCCAACCTGTTCTGCTGCTCTGTGCGTAAGACGCTGCTCGGCAACGCGAATGGCTAGATAAAGACGTAGAACACCATTGACATGGTGGTGAAACGGGAACGCTACACCACAGCCACCGTAAGAACGTGGCGTACATTTTGATTAAGAATTACAGACCGGGCAGCACCAGGCCGGCCCAGGTTTGGTTCGGAACTGTCAATCATCGGGCGATAGATTTGGGGATAGCCCGAAAGTGCTGCTCTGTGCCTTTTCAGTGAAGAATTGGTAGGAGAAGAAATAACACTGAGCGTGTTGTGTTTGAAATCGAAAGTTCGTCGAACCCAAAAAAGCTAATCCTGGTTCTGCTTGCTTCTTGCTGCTAGAACTGGAAGCCCGTGGAAGCGTTTAGCTTGATCGTAGCCGGAGGGCACAGCGTACGATGGCCATCCTGTAGAGGGGGAGAAAGAACAAACCAAGAAACAAGGCCACGATCCATCATACGTCAAGCAACATTTGCATATTTTGTGCTGTGTGTGCTTGCTGGAGGGTGGTGGTGGTCAGTGGTCTAGTGAAAGGAAGTGGAGGAAGGTGCAAGGTGTGTTCAGGCCACAAGTACGCCGTACACTTTGATTGTTGTGATCAACGGCTTGCTTGGATGTAACCGTCTTTGGAGCGGGCTGCAGATGATCACGTGTTCGTGTTCAAGCCGGCTGCACGCATGCACTTCGAATGCATGACGGCGGCAGCAACGTTCAACCGGGTTCACCAAGCAAACGCACTTCATTTTGGAAACGATGAAAGAACATTGAGTTTAGGTAATCTCTGGGCCACGGAGCAGGTACGTGAACAAAATTTCCAACCAAACGCTTGGGTTTTTGCTTTTCGTTTGACAGCCGTTTCCTGTTCAGTTTTGTTTCTAACGCACCCATTACGTTTGATTGTTTCGCTTAGGCACAGTGTGTGTGTGTATTAACTTCTTCTTCTCCGAAGCGACTCCCATTTGTCCATCGCAAAGCGAATCCCGTTGGCTCAATATTCCCTGAATTCTTAAGCTCAATCGGATCGATGGCGATATCTTTATTGCTAAAAGTGCATACATTTTTCGTCTCCGCGCCCGTGTGTGTGTATTCTCTAACGGAACGTGCTCGGGTGTATGGCGACATTCTGCAAGCATCGTGGTCACATTCGTTAGGCACCAGGCACCACAAAGCATCCGCGCATCGATCGAGCGCTGTAGGCCACGGCGCAATGCATAAATCATAAGCCGTATTCATTCCGATTGCATGAACAACCGCAGCCCCGCAATGGATTTTAATCCGCCAAGTATGCGGTGCTAAGGGTCCCTGTGTGTGTGTTCGCGCGCAAAAACTCGAGCCTTAACTGTGACCGCTGCCTGCCGCTGCATGAATCATCTACTTATGTCGTTTCGACCATTTGCGGTTCATTACGAACGATGGATGACATTTACCCGCAGAAAGGGTGAAGCTTAACATGGGTTTTGGTGCGCGTGAAATATGTTGGTGTCAGAATTCGATGGGATATTCGCATTGATGTTTTGCACAAAAAACGATTTCCAATGTTTAAAGTTTGCGGAACGTTAGTCTTGTTGGTGTGGTGTTCGTAGTATGGATGTTTGTTCTTTTACGAAACTATCTCTCAGAGAAGCTTTGCCTTGTAACCACTCCACCATGGGACCTGAAAGCTTGTGTCCAAGACAACCGAGCCGCTTACATAACTTTTCCTCTGCACAGTAACAAGGGTAGCAATCTTCGTTAAAACACATCCGGTCACCCCCGGTACGGTGATCATGGTGACCATTTATTACGTTCCGCAAGCCGAGAATGCGGCGCGACCACATACACTGGAGGACCACAATCGCACTGAGATGGATGCATGCCACCCGTACCTTAGCTTCTGTGTGTGTGCACCGGTTGCAGCGGTTGCGATGCACCGTACTAAATAATTAGAAACGCATGCAATCATTATTCTACCCGGTGCGCGATCCCGGTTAGTTCTATGAATGGGTTAATTATTGCAGCCCACTTAATGAGCGTGGTTTCGTAACAGTACAAGATGAGAAGAGACATGTGGATTCAGTGAGATTGGGTTTTATCTTTTACTTTATAAGAAAATGTTCAAATTTTATGCTTTCGTAGTCCATTTTGGATTATATCTCCTACATGTGCTTCAAATGTTGATGTAATCGTGTATTCCACTTTACTTAGAATCTCTCAACGTCAGAAGATTTCAACTCAACAGTGCACAACGTGTCAACGATTTCAAATTTCGGCGAAAAGTCACGTTTTGCTGGTTTTTAAAAACATAATAGTCAGCATTTTAGGCACCATTTACACGATACGAATGCTGTCGGATAATCTAAAGGGAATCATAAATCTTTCTTTGTCCCTGATCTTGGTAAAGAAGCAGATATTTGCAATGGAAAATAACCAACCAACCGATGTCAATCAGTAATCGATGAAGGCGAATAATTCAAAAAAAGGTGAATATTTTGCAAGTCTTCACTGGAAACTTGACATTTCAATGTGAAACGATAAGAGTTGAGGTTGCTCCAAGAAATACAAAATAAGGAATGTTTAAATTTTGGTATAAAGATACGTTACCGAGTATATTTGCTTTAAATAGTAGTCAGTGCTTTGTAAACACGCAATAATACGTTTTTGTATGTCGTTCAATCAATTACAGCCCTCTGCCCTCTCGACACATTAAGTGTGTTTGACTAAATCCATATTTGAAAGGCAAATCACCGCAGAAAGATCATTCTCCGCCAGTTCCTCGGATGAAATCAGAAGTGCACGTATTCTACCGTTCAAATTGCAAGTTAATTAACTTTCCATGTCGATTTGCCCGTTCGTTCACCACTTGGGCCCGTCGCGAGGACAACATCTCCCTTTCATCTGCAGCTACGGTCTGGCTGATATGCACTCGCAATATCCCGTTTCGTTTGCAGCACGCCGTGTGCAATGTTTGCTCAGCTTAATCGCTATGCAAATAGTGGCCCACAACCACCACCACCACCATCAACAGAAGCAGCAGCGCCATCACCATCTCAGGGTTAAGTGTTGTTTGTTGCCACCGCTGCCGCCGTCCGTTGGACATCCCTTTTTTTTGCCCCAGCGCCCTCTGGTAAATGTTCCGGCGGTGGTTGCTAAACACAGAAGCTTCTTTCTGTTGCGCCGGAGCTAAAACTCATCACCTGAGACGCCGCACCAGCAACAGCAACGATGGCGAGAAGTCCAATAAGTTATTAATTCGCCTCTTGCAGCCAGCCAACCTGCCGCTTAATGATTTAATAAGCCTCGGTGTAACGATGTGGCCGTATGTAACTTTTCTCTTCCTTCATCTTTTCGCCGTTCTAGCGCTTGTCGCCACCGTTGGGAGTGCTTGTCACGCGAGTTGAGTTCGTTGAACCAGCGTGGCGGAGAGACCGCGCCGCGTTCCTACTTTGCGAAGCCTACTGCGGAATGACGGATTATGGAGAACACCGATCGGACGCGCTGGAACCTCGGTTCGGTTCCATACTGTGGTTAAGGGAGGGCAAATTCTTTCCATCCCCATTCTCTCAGCCCTCCTGTTTCTCCCTTACCCACACTGCAAAACGTATGCGAGTTGATTGAGATTTTAACCGCATCATTTCGTTATCGATTAACGTAAATGACCACGCGCCTACCCACATGTTTGCACGCGAATTCAGTGTGGAGTGAGGGGGGGCAAAGAAGCGCACCCTATCGATCAAAATATATCGGAAACGAAGCCATAGCGGAGGTCCTTTCTACGGTTGGGAGCTGCAGGTGGATGCTTTCCTCCCATCCCGTCGATGGTGGCGGCAATGGTTGATGATAGCGCTGATGGCGCGGTGGTGGTAGTGTGGTTTTCGGATCGGAATGTAATTAAATACGACCAGCCTTCTTAACGCTTGTCACGTACTTATTGGTGGTAATCGTCAGGACTTCGGTGGGCTGGCGTGCGCCACACACACCGCGTACGCTCGGGAACGGACTGTGCCGCACTGATTGAATTGTGGAACGGATTGGAAAGAACGTCAATCGGTATGAAGGTAGGTTATGCTACGGTGGAATTATGGGTTTGCTTTTGATCATTCCGTTATGTGTTAGCAGTTGACGAAAAGCTGAAATAGGCTGAAAGGAGAAGCGATGGCTTAGGGCGAGCAAAATAATGTTGGCGAATAGAAGCTTTTGTTAAGAAAGTACTATTAAGAATATAATAACACATTTGAGTATATATTTTAAGCTCATGTTAATACTAGGTAGTTCTTTTTAATCTCGTGAAGTAATGATAGAAACAATCACAATAAACTATTACTTGCTAATTTCACATAACCTTTAAGTTTTCTGAGCTAAATGCTTCCATTGCTTATAAATTTGATTTCAACACGTTTCTAGCTGTCTGATCTAAATGGTCAAATTTAACAGAATGGTGTGATGTCACCTGCGCGACTATTGCTCGCCACCTACCAGAACATACAAGCTACCAGTGAGGGGCTGCGGGTGTGTGAATTTGATGCAAATTTAAATTGCATTTCACCGTGCCTGTCCGGTCATAGCGTACTACACCCCGGGCAATGGGTAGCACACTTTCACGAACGCATCTCCTTGCACGTCTGATACCAAACACACACAAACGTGCGCGCGCACACCTGACCGACACCGTGAAAGGATCTCCGGTGTCCGGTGTGGTGTCACTGCCACATGCACGCTTAAATAATTTGTCGTTTGAAAAGCTGTTTATTTGCTCGCACTGCTTCGCCCGGTATCCTTTCGGTTTCGCGGAACTCTACATCATTCAGATTCGGTGGTTAGCTACCTTTATTGGGGGGGTTTTTTTACGGGGTGCTGTTGTTGTTGCCACTCTCGCACCCTTAAATGAGAGGTTTTTATCGGAAAAGCACACTGGAGTGGAGTGTTTCCAGTTATTTTGTGTGTTTCGCCCAACAACAGGAGGAACCTTTGGTTGGGTGCAATATAAGCGCCCGCGTGTTGTTCAGCAACGATTCACATCTCGGCACACCCATCCCCACACACACACACTGGTCAGTCCGAGAGGTTGGAAACAGTTTTTTGGTCCAGGCTGTTGAATGCAGTAACACTCTACTGTGCGAGTATACTTCTATAAAGCACTACACGGGGTTTTCCAAACAGGATCGATCTTGTACGGGGCGAGCTGAATATTGAACAATGAACGGTGTCGTCGTCGTCGGCAGTGCGACCTGAGCGATCGTCACAAAAAATAGCCCGACAAGCTTGGAATGAAAATTCCACAAACAAAGGTAATGGGAAAGTGTGCTCTGTAACTGACAGGCCTGCCTAAATGGGAAGGACACCCCGGGTTTCGTCTGACCGGTGCGATGAATGTCGTCGCAACTGGAGCACGATTGGTTTTATCCTGGCAACCCGGAACTCCGGTGCACGTCAATCAAGTTGTTGATGGTATTGGGTGGTATGAGGTTGGTGTTGGATGGAACTGAAACAGTAGTTTGCTGGTGTTGTTTATGTCCTGTATGTAAACTAAAACGGACGTGTCTAGTACAAACTGTAAAGATGGGGAGTGCCTAACTTTAATCAGAACTGTCTAATGTGTTTGTAATCTTTTAACTGCTTGTAATCCAATAGCAAATACAGGGACATGTTTTACTATTTGCAGGAGAAAATAAATTAAAGAAACGATTGAAGTACTTAAAGATTAAAGATAACGATCGAAACGAAAGAACGTATTGTAACGGCTGTTGAGAATCTTTAACATGAGACATTTTAGTATATTGAACCAATCAAAATTTGACAGTTTTCGAAAATTAAAAGACCCTTCGGATTCATTCCTATTTGCATATGCAACACAGTACTAAGCCATGTCTGTTTCTTTGTCCACCCAGTGCAAGTCGAAAGTCAAACAGAACGCGCAAAATTATGGCGATCATCGTAGCGGTATTTTCTCAAGCAGCAAGCGTCCCTATCTCCCAAGCCCAACGCAATCCCGCACCTATTACACATTTACCGCTCAATTTCTAGCTGCAAAGAACCTACCAGTGAAATTGATGCAGCGGTCGTGTGCTGCCAGCGGTATTTAATTACAACCCAGCGCTGCCCGGTGCACTCGTGCGAGAGTAGTTGCCGACCGAGCTACTTACATTAACTTTTTCCTTCTTGCTGAAGTTCGCGCACCTCAGGAACGACGACGCGAGACGGAGTGTCCCGGTCGGTCGTGTTGGGTCGTGTGCCATCGGTCCCCGGTCTGCAAGAGAGAACAGCGGGTTAGGTTTCAAATTGAACCGGTTCTCCTGGGACCACCACACATCACCTCCATGGGCACCACGGGGTCCACAGGGAGGGCTCGTATACGCACTACCCTATCGACGGAATTCGACGGCGGATCGTCACACACAAGCCCGGCCGCCACCCGCCCTAGAACTGTTGAAGCACCCGGGAGGGAGGGCGAAAGTTGACACTGATGGGAAATAAATTGTAGTCTTTAGAACAACAAAAAGTCCACCATTAATCATGGATAGACAAGGTGTGCGTTTATGGTACAAGGGTGAACACCAGTGGAGAGGAGAGCAGCTGGGTGGAAGGAGTGGAGCAAGGATTGCCATTTTCTTCTACCGGACTATTCTGGACTGGCCAGAATCGTTCGCTGTTCTACGGTTACGGTCGGAGACAGGTGAGTGTGTCGCTTCCGTTGTCCGGGTGCAGTTCACGGCACGCAGAGACCGAGAACGGCTCGTTCAACAACTTTGCTTTGGGGCCAAAGGAAAGAGGTGAATGTCGATTGCAACGGGCGTGAATAGATGCGAGACAAGATTATCGCAAATTTGCACAACCACGATCCCCGTTTGCGGGTTCGCCCGTTGGCTGATGATTAATTTCGTACCACAGGTTGATCGTGTGAACACATAGCGGGACATGGCGTGACGGAAACTACTACCTGACAGGATTGGCTCTAAGGCCAGAGCTGGGTTGGGTGCCGGAAATGGTGTATGTACTAGGGAAGAGATGTCACCCGATCGGGATCAACATGGTACAATTAAATGGCCAAGCGGTTTTCTTGACAATGGTATTGTTTGGAACATCTAAGAATCAATAACAACGAATGACGAAATAAGCGGTGTAGATGTTTTTGGACCGTAGTGTTTGACATAGCAGAATGTTTTTATGGTTTAGAGTTCAAGACTCAAAGGAATAGTTCGGATAATCTAGATAAGATGTTATATTTCTACATATTTGAGAAGATTTTGATTTTATCATTAATTAAGTCTACATTCAGGGCCGGCCTGGTGGTACAGTCGCCAACTCGTACGACTTAACAACATCCCCATCATGGGTTCAAGCGCTGAATGGACCGTACTCCCATACGTAGGACTGACTATCTTGCTATGTGTAATCAGTAAGTCACTGAAAGTTAAGCCCACTAGTGGTACAGGCAGACCTTGGCCGACAACGGTTGTTGTGCCAAAGAAGAAAGAATCTACTTTCAAACTCACGATCTTGGTAACACTAATCCAACATTTTCATCACCTAAATTGAAATGTTCTTATACATACTTGTTTTTCATCCAAATTGAACAATACATTTTATTGTAGACAAGAAAAAAGGTCATATATTTACAATATAAATAAAAAACAAAGCTTGACATATTGCTACACGTAAGGGGAGGGGGGCCAATGAAGAATAGAACCGAAGTAAAGAAAAGACGCCGACGGGATTGCATGCTTCACTGAAAGTAATTTCCACATGAATAAATGCATGAGCGCTGGAATGGCTTTCGAATGTGTCATCTGCATACAAAGTACACACAAAATCATAGGCACAAAACTGTGCTGCGATGTAAGGGGGGGCATGATGAAGACGCCAGCAGTAGAGAGAGAGAGAGAATGTGGTGAAGGAAACGATTCGGTGTGAAAGAAGCACCAACGTGTAGTGTTGGGAAATGTTGAAATGCTTTTTAATTAACTGTATTACTATTCGTGGGGGGAACTGGCACACAAGCTAAGCTGTCATTTGCTTGCAGAGTTATCATCCATTTTCAGCTTACTTTGGGGTCAGTAAGGCCACTCCACAGTGATTCCAAGAATATGGAGCAACTTTCAGTTTTGTTCTAGCTTTCAGTTATTACGAAAATTCCTCAACAACCACTTAATAATGGACCACTCGGACATGGGTGACGTTGCTCTAGGATATCCGCAAATGGTTGTCATACTCTTACTCCCTCTCTTACTGTCGTATCATGGAGATAGAGACGAGATTTATATGCATTTTATGGTTATCAGTGTTGCCTTCGGTAGCAATTCACCACAAGCCGTTTCTATTGAAAAGTAGAATGGCTTTAGAAGCTTCACGGTACTCGGAACGAAACAAAAGGGGTAAAACGAAGAAAGAGACAAAAAAAAGAAGGTTTTGTAAGTTACATTTCGCTGCAAAAGGCTCGGCCGTGATCAGACTACCAAACGTGATAAATCAGGAGCGAAGGCAAAAGCGAGGGTAAATATTTAAAATGGCCACTCCGCATAGCAAAAGGACACTCGAACTTTCGCCGCTATCGCTACCCGAAATCTACCCGCCTCGAAAGGGATGAGAAAACGGCTCGCCCATTTTGAATTCCCAACCCCCAACATCCACACTTCCCCCCGAATGGAGGCGCAAATGAAGCGTAAAGATATATAGTTTGTTTGCTAATGAGTTGAAAAATTGGTCGTTTTGGGGGAAATGGATGGGCGGACAACTGGGGCTACTATTCACCTCATTCAAGGCTTTCGAGAGATGCGAAAAAGCGCCCTCTTTTCATGCAAACCGTTGACAGTCGGGCATTATGTTTGCGAGAAGCTGACAGAAGCTTTCATTCAACACAACGCCGCTCCGTCGAAGCACCTGTGAAGGGATATAGGATTGAATGGTAGTTTTTGTTAAAAACAATAACATCCCCCCCCCCCCCCCGTCACGAGTTGTTTTGCAATGTGTCGGTAAATTACATGCCAGGACCGCATTGTCAAAAATGGATCCTTTTGTATCAAGGGGATTCGTACTACCGGCTCCATACAATTGGAATCTGCTGCTCGACCGCGTCGTTACATTTCCATTCATTTATTCGGTAAAAATTCTGCTTTATGCTGTGAAAGCCTTCTACCGGTTGCTACATAGAGCCGGCATACTTCATCTTCACCCACAGGCCTTCACGGAGGCTTACTGGAGTGACGCGCTTCTTTTTTGTTCTGTTTGCGTCTGTAACTATTTCTGCCGCAGCCAATTTCTAAAGCCTCCGGAGCGCTCACCACACAGAAAAGGAGTGCCGGGTACACCTGGCAGAGAACTAATCCTTTAATAGAAAAGCCACATTTTGTTAGAAGAGAAACCAGACTGAAGATGGCAAAAAATGTATATTAATACCACATTGAAAGGCTTCTGCAGGTATTTCACTAACTTTCCCCCATCGGCAGTATCTCTTATCAGCCGGAGTGCTTGTCTTAAGCCGTCCTTCTTGCCTACCTCCTCATTCATGTGTATGCTCAAGAGCGAGGAGGGGTATTTGAGTTGGCGAGAATTAAAATTATTGCTTATGTTTTACTACATTCAGTACCCTTGGGTACGGGTGAGTTGTGGTGAGAGTTTCCTTTTAATCATGTAATGGAGCTAATGTAGATTTCTTAGAGACTGAAGAAACGCATAAAAGATATTGTAAGGCGTTCTATTAGATTCGGTTGAACAGTTCGAGGGAGGTTTGTTATAATTAATGAAGAAAAAAAAAGTTCACCGTTCAGATTCACCTAAAGCTTTACTGATGGGTTGTTTAACTCACATTGAATGGCTTGTGGCAATGAAATAAAAAAACATCAAATTGTTGCACAATTCGAACGCACCGAACCATCGCACCCATACTCGGTTGAATGCACTCACCTACGAAATGGAATCGCACTTTGTTCGAACGTACAGGACCCACCCGTTGTGAAGTTAACACAAACAAACACCCACTTCGTACCGGCCCCCTTCCGTCCCTGGTCGGTGTAGCAGAGTGATGAAAAAACAAATTATAATCCCATCAATCATGCCCGGGCTGATCAAATGCTCACGACACATTCCAATTATCTTATCATTCGGCGGACGGTTCGGAACCTCCCGAGGGACGTACTACCGTTCCACTATCGAAACGAAACGTTCGAAATACCGTCCATCGACACGAGCATGGAGCAAGCATTGAAAGTGTGCGTTAAAACGGGAGTGAAAATTAAAAGAACGAAGCAAACAAAAACACCCAAACAGCTTTCATGGGTCTTCACGTTGTGCAAAAAAAAAGCAGTTGGGATGCGTTTTTCCCCGAGTCTATTTGGAAATAAAAACAGGGAATGGTCCCTGGAATGTTTGCAAAAGAGAATAGTGGTTCAGCCGAGTGTTTAAAATCGATTTGGAAATCAATAACGTTTTACAAAGTAAAAGCGCCGCTGCTCCCGAAGGACCCTTTAAACTTTGCATGAATGAAACGGCACCCGTTACACCGGGACGGAAACAACTTTAACCTCACAACTGTGCTGCCAACCCAAACAAGATCAAGACACCCTACTCGCCCCTTTCAGGATATCCCCGTTGCTCCCTCCGTGTCGTCTGCTGCTTTACGCAAGCGATCATAAATCAATTTCATCTTTCCGCACGTAACCATCACTCAAGCTGACGACGTGAAAAATCGCCCAAGGTGGGGTGAAAATTTATGTTGCACCGAGGCTCCGTAGAACGGGTGGCAGCATGGCGTGTGTTGTCGCTCCGGATTTGTCGTCACCCCTCGGTACGAGTATCCAAGGATTAACGGTAAGCCGAAAACCAGTTGCCCGGGATGTTCCAGTCGGGGCAAAAAGCTGCCGTGGGCCTGTGATGGGGCCCCCAGTCGCCGGCCCAGAAATGTGGAGCAGTGAGGCACTGAAGCGAGTGTAAATGCCACGCTCTGCTCTGCAGAAGCTGGATGGACAAGCGGGGCACTGGAAAGAATGAAATCTCAGGCCGTTTGTGTGTGTTACACATACTATCGTTTGGCTGAGCACACGTGGACGTACGCGTGTACGGTAGCGATTTGTGATGCTGTGTCGCCGCATGAGGTTGCTGGGCTGGTTCTTTCGGCTATTTGAGTGGTTTTGATTCTTGAAGTTTTTGCCTGCAGAAGCCTGCTGGTTTTCGAAATGGATAAGAAACTTCCACTCAATCGTTTGCGCGAATCCATAATCACAACCGCATGTACACTATCGTCAGCACCTAATCTTAGATGTGGTGTTATGCTATGCTATCGGCGCCCCGGTTAAACCGTTACGGGTTTGTTCTTGTTTGTAAATAAAGAACCACAACAGCAGCAATCGAGAAAAAAAACCATAAAAGTGGAACAAAGCGAACGATACAAAACATAAACCCTCCGATGCTGAATGCGCCAGAAGTCTGTTACGGGTTTTGGCACCATATTTCGGCCGCAGGCACACGGCACGGAGAGGTCCGCCCTTTTTGAGCCTTTTCTGTGGCCGAGATCATATGATGTGCAGTATTTTGATTTATTTTATTTATTCGGTTGGAGCAAAAGTTGCTAGAGTGTACTGTTTTTAATCAAAATAGATTGAAGCTAATGCAACATGCACTGTTGTCATTAAGCAGAAAAATGAGAAATCTATGAAATGCCGTCAAATCATCACAATGTTTCTCTCTTCCGCAGTAAGTCAGCCTGTTTTTTCCCATCAACCCAACGACCTGTCAAATGGGCTATGGTGGGGGACTTGGTGCTCTTTCATTGACCCACACCGTCGGCACTTGTTCCGTTTGTTCTTGAAGTGGAGCAAGTGTCAGCGTGGAATTTGAAGCTCCACGATCATTCGGCCCAAAGGCAGCAAACAACGAAAACAACTGCCAAACAACGTTTAAGCCACATCATGCCGGGCGCTCATAATCATAAGTCTCGCCCAGCTTGAAACCGGCAGCAGCAGCCCCGTGCACGGTGGGGAAAGACCGCCCCGAAACCTTTGCAATCCATCATTCATCTTGCCTGTGTCTGTGTGTGTATGCCTTCGCGCGCAGAATTTTTGCCAGGGCAGATTAACGGTCGCGCAGCTTCTCGGAAATCCGGCCAAAATGATCCGGCTGCCCGGGCACAGGGAAGTGGCGAAGAAAAATAAAACATCTCTTCACCCCGGACACAGTGCGGCACCTTATGGAAACTGTTTTCTTGCCGCTCCGTTCCTTTCTTGTTCCGTCTCTCTCATTTTTTGTTAAGAATGGATTCTTAAACTCATCGTTGTTTTTCGTCCTTCTTCTTGGAGATTCCCGTCGCCGTGTGTGTGCGCGGGGTTGTAATTTGTGAAGTCAAGCTTCCTAAATGGTGGGCGTTGGGGAGATGCATTCCTGGAACAGGGCGCAACCATTCAATGGCGTGCTGGAGAGTGAGGGGAAACACATTTCAAGGTTCGTTTGGGCGAAACGTTTAAAAGTGCAAAATGGAACATGACGCGGGAGCGTTACGCGCCGTTGCTACTGCCCCACAAAGTAGTGACATATGGTGTGGCCATCGTTACAATTGGTCGTATTTCATCAATCAAACTATTATAAACTATTCCATGCCCTCCATTCATCCGTGTGGGCAGTAGTGGGCTCCGAACGTGCCTCATAAAGGAAGAGATTTAGATCAATTCCCAGACATTGCACCGCTGGAGGCTAACGCACGGTCAGACTGCATGTTATTCCCTTGAGCAACTCTCAAAGCAAATCATAGCCGTAGATGGTTAAAAATATTGCATCCTGATTGCACTTGGCCCCGCCGGCAGCGTGTACCACGAAGTGGCTCTTGCGGTCCACTCGGGATGACTTCCAATTTGCCATCAACCACACACACACACGCACGCAATGCACGATTGCAGCAACCAAATGCGACTGAGTCACACACAATTGAGCAACCTGAATGCCGGTTAGCCGGTTAATTCTTCCCATATTCTCTGCATTGTCTTTTACTGCGTGGATTATGCTCTGCTCGTCCGGCTCGGCGTCAGTTTGCGGGTCTCTGCACTTGTGAGTTAATATTTGCATGTTATTGTATCATTAAGTTCATTCAGACCATGCTCCCTCCACGCCATTACCAGTGGGTTTGGTCGGCTTTGCCGCGGGAATTGCAATAATAGTACCCATGGAAATTATCTTCCGCACGACCTCGAGAAGGCAGTAGCGCAGTAGCCGCTGCGTTTGCGAAGGAAATGCAAGAAATTTTCGGCAGTCGGGTAAGTGCTACTTACCGCGCCGTGGTGGTTCTTTGCCGTTAGGAAGGCATTTGGAGCCGAGTGGCTGTACACTTCTTGCGCCACAGCATTCCGCAGCAGATCCTGCAAAAAAGCGACCTCGTACATTCCCATGAGCACTTGCCGTGGGAAGTGGCTTGTGGGAAGAACAATGCAAGGATCTGCGCCTTTCGCGCAACATACAATGCTCTTGCTAAGGATTATGAATTGTATCCCACCATCGCCACTGCCTCTCGGGTTGTGTGTGTATGAGTGTCTTGAGGCGATTTTTGTGGGTCAATTATGCTGGCGCAAGTTTGAGTTCACGATTTTTTGGCCGCCAAACGTCTCAAGGCTAATGATTCATCCGCCTTTAGTCCGTGGGTCTTCCCACGTCCGTGCCATAGTCCGTGCCCGTGTGGTGTGTTGGCCTCGCTCGCTGATGTGGCCGGGTTATTAATTTTTATCCCGAGATCCTCCTCCTCCTTCGAGGCTTAAGTCATTGAGAAGTTTTTGTTTTCGGTGGGGAGTCTTCCAACGCTCGCAAAAAAAAAAGAAGAACACCGAAACCGGACCCGATCTCCACGAATGCAGCTCTTATCGTTGAGCTGAATGGATTTGGCAGTGGCGATTAGTGCAAACTCGTGCATCGTTGCACCGTCTCCCGATCTCTCGGATCCCTTTTTGCCGCCGATTCCCTGGTGAAACAGGGTTGTGTTTTTGTTTTAAGTGTGCAGACGAATAGCCGTTGCCACTGGTTTGACTTGCGTACCCCAAACGGACGACCATCAATACGGTAGGGCCACACAAACCCGGGTAGTCGGCAAGCATATAATTTCCGGCTGTTGCTTCATTCCTTTTCTTGTGGCTTGGGTGGCTTTGGTACCGATCTGCCCCGCGCAAACGGGGCTCAATTTTTCGCGACCAATCGAAACAAACGTATCCAACACGTATCGGTTCGGTTGATATGTTGCCTCCCGTAGCACGATTGAAATCTAATAAAATTTGTACAATTGAGAAAATTAGCGATTTATTGCCGCAGCAATTTCGAAACAAATAATCTTTTGCTTCGTCTCCCCCCGGGACGCAGTTATCGTTGTGGCGCAGCAGAGGTTTGGGCAATGATAATTTTAAGTGATATTTGGCAAATTTATGTTTCTTCTGCTTTGTTTTACAGCTCCATTATACGCACTGGCTCTGGTGTCCATTGTTAGCATCGATATAATTGGCTGACGAGCAATAAAAATAACACTCCGAGAGGTACGCTGTCATTATTGAAATTGAAACAAGTCCGCAGATGAAATGCTTTGCTTCTGTGGCACAAACATTTGGCAAATGGTACTTTTATATACAAAATTCCAACAATCACTCATTTTCTACAGGGTTCGCTGAGTACTACATTGCAATCGCAAACCTTTTGTGTGGTGAAACCGTGAAGCTCTAAGTGATTACGACACAAAACTCAATCGGGATGAAAGCAATCAATCATTCGCCTGCCTTCCCTGAGTGAGTGAATGTGCAGAACAGCAGAAATTAATTGATAACCGAAAATTGCTGCCAACGGCCAGAAAATTGAAATGACAAGTCGCATAAATACCCGCGCATTGACGGATAACGGTGGTGGTGGCGTACGGGGTTTTGAACCGTACTGGAGGCTACAAGTGGGTGGCGTGTTTAAAAAAAAGTGGTGCGAGGAAGAGAGGCAGAGAGGGAGAGAGAAAGCAAAAAGGATACAACAACAAAAATATGCTTCCACCCCCCCCCCCCCCCCCCCAAGGCCCCAAGGGGTGGGCTAACAATTGTGCTGTGTCGTGACGCGGGCGAGGGAAACTGGCTGACAGGGCGACCAGCTGTGGCTAGAAGTCAAGTACAAAGTAAACTTTTCCCCGGGTGTCGTTCGGTTTTCATTTATCATCGATCTCGTCCCATCCAATTGCCCGAAGGGGATGAAGGCGGACGGAACGGTGGCGGAAGGTGGTGGACCATCGTTACACCTGCACAAGCAAACGGCTATCGAGGGGCTGCAACGTTACACAGTTGCGAGAAATGTTGCGTCTCTAACGGTTTTGGGTGCGTGAGCGGCAGTACCTTTACTGTGAGAGTGAGAGAAACCCGGGCCGGCGTATAGATGAGTACCGGTGGGACCGGTGAAACAGCAACGGCATTGAACAACAACAACTTTAAGGTCAGGTTTTGTTACAAAATCTCTTTTATATTGAAAAATGTTTCACGAGTTTGAGTGGTCACAATTTATCTCAAAGCGTTTTGTTGGAAAGTATTCAAAACCTGAGTTGTCGACATCAAATCATACAGCTCAAACGTTTCTCCGTAACTATTTTATAAAGGGTTCGACACCCTTGGTTTGTATGCGAAAGATTCGGTACCAACGGCAGCGTGAGTGCCTATGGAGTTCCCATTCTCCCTCAGTACGAAAGTGTATACATGGGCGGGTGGGTTATACTCATGGGCTAAAATTTGATTGAATATCTGTGCCGTGTGACGAGCAGTTAAACGGCTTATTTGCGATATCATATCTATATATATAAATCTATAAATATAAAAATCTCGTGTCACGGTGTTTGTTGCGAGCAACTTCCGAAACGGCTGGATCATTTTCAACGAAACTTTGCAAACACCTTATGGTGGTATGAGAATAGGTTTTTAGACTTAAAAATCGTTCAGATGATACACTTAACATAAGTTAATAATGATTTTCTAACTCCCACACAAAGAGCAGGATTGTTGTTGTGTTGTAACAGCACTTTGACATTTGGTGTGAGGTGCTTGGCGGTTTACACTCGATGATCGGATTCTGAGGGGATACCACTATCCCAAGTAACAAAGCAATAATGGAATATTTTATTTTTTTTTTATGAATAACTCAGTTTGTCGGGCCAGCTAGTATATGTATAAAAGGAAATTAGGAACATGATTTTTCATTATATTCAAAGAATGTTACATTTAATTCATGGAACTTTCTTTGTCACATTGTTTGCCGTCCTAGTATGTTCAGAAGGCCACTTTTTGTAGTGAAATAGCTTTGACGTACATGGAAACAACATCTAAGCGATGTAATTTAAAGCAACAAATCACAAACAATCATTTTTAAACCATAACTTAAATTACTAGTTAGTAAAACCATGTCCGTGTCTAAAACCTTCTTTACAAAAACGTAGCTCACTGAAGTAACTCACCGTTTGCTGCTTGGGAAGTTCGCTGGTTCTCGTGTCGTCGCATCGTGCCCACATGTTGCACGCGCACGGCTCTCGGTTCGTTTCGGTGGGGTCCGATGCTGCATCTCCATCGCAACGGTCGGCAATTCGCGTCCGGCAGGCAGCAGAGTCGAACACGAACCGAACAGAGCGTGCGTAAAGTGAACCGTTTGCCAAGGGGACTGCACACCGGAACGACCGCGGAAAAACGTTGCACACGTTTTTTTCCCGGCACCGCTTGTGTGTTGTTTTCCCGCACGGGGCCGATACGAAGAAAACCCTCCCGGGAGGTTTACCGAGTGTGCGTGTGTTTGTGCGCGAGTGTGCGTGCGTGTGAGTGCCACTGGGCCCTTTCTCTGTGTAAGGAAGCTTAGTTGCAGCCCCGTTGTACATTGGCAGTGTGCCGTGGAGTACGTTTCGGGTTACACCAGCGATTGAGGCGTGATTGTTTTCACCACACATAAACACCGGCCAGCATTGCCGGTGGTGGATGCATTTGTTATGCGCCGCGGGTGGATCTAGTGGCATTATCGTTGCTGTGTAAGCTACCAGGGGGAGGGGTTGGTGCTAGTGTCTGGATAGTGCTACCGTCTGCTGGGCAGTGTGTTAACAGCACGTGTGTTGTGTAGCCGTTTCTATCGCGCTCGTATCGTCTGGTGATCTAATTTTGCAGCGTGCAGTGCGTTTTTCAGTTGCCAAAAGAAGATGGTTTGATAATTGATCGCTTACAATTGGGTGCATCCTAGGTCGGCTGCAGTTTTGTGTGCTGTGCTGAGGAGGTGATCCGGCCGGGCGCAGTGACTAGTGCGCGCGTTGGTGGTGCATTCGATTGGAGCGCAGAAGTCAGCGTACGCAGCGGAAATGATGAAAGTGAGATTGGCGGTTTAAATCAAAACGGAAAAAATACAAAAAGGTAATAGAAAGATGCGTGATTAACAGGGAGAAGCTTTGTGGGAAAACAAGCATTCCACCGCTCTTGCTGCGTGATTCGGCATTGGGTGGATGTTGGAGTGGGAACGAAGGCAAAGAATGAAGGTAGTTGTGGCTCCGTTTCCAAAGCCCGATCGAAAGTGGAAGTGTGTGGGCATCGATTGTCTTTTGTTAATTAGCCTTTTGCCTGCACGGGGGAAACATAATCACAGTTTCTTCGATGCTTCTCACAGAGGCTGAGTACGCGCGCTACTAGCTAATAATGTATGGGAACGATCGTTAGGGCTGTGCTGATGAGGATGATCATGCTAACGATAATGTCCGACAAGGGATGATGGAAAACCGATTTCCATCTGCAGTGAAAGTACACGCCGTTCTTTAGCGCGTGATAAGGCAAGTGCGTTAAACAGAAATGTGATGTGGTTTGTAATGATGACTGGGTCCTGGCATTGCCCGTTTAGTGCGTTGAACGTGAAAGTGATCCCGCGCGTCAAACAATGGGTCGCGATTAGTGAGGCCACACAAGGCAAGATCTTCGACGGGATGGATTCTGGAGATTACAGACCCAAGAGCATTGTGTCCGTTGGTGCGTTGCATTTTGCGCGTCTTTGAAGTCATTCACCAGGCGTGTAGTTTCGTGAGAACACATTAGTGAGAGCACAAGGTGCAAAAGGTTTCGGAACAAAACAGTACAAAACGTGGAAAAGATGAGACGGTCGGTTCGGTGGAGGAAACCGTTCTCAGCATTGTCTGGTGAAGCTTCGGCGGACCCGTCTCTTGGTGGTGAAGGTCTTCTACATTTTCGGCTTTCGGTTGCTTCGGTTGTTTGAACGATGTTGAGACCTCAAGAGACTCTAAGGCAGTGTGTAGTGTGAAAATTTAACCCAAACTGTCTGTGGCTTTTTGTTTGCTAACAATAACAACCTCGGGAGGTGTCGATACATCACATTCAACCATTTTACATTACACACAAATAAAAAGTAATGATCCTTATTTTAAGAAAAAGCTCTCTTTCTTTGTAAAGTCACAACTAAAGCACATCTTCCCAACAAACATGCAAACACCCTCTCAAACAATTGATGAGAACTCTCGGGTGGGAAAGGTCACCGGGGTCCCAAAGGCTAGTAATTAAATTGTTCCTCCGCCAGCAAGCATAGTTGCATAGTCGCTCGGTGTACAGCACATTACCCGCTTGTTGCTTGTAAATGGCAAAAAAGACAAGCAAACAGTGAAATGCACCAACAAAGGCACTAATTGTTTGTCTGGCTCTGCGAGGTTTGTTCCAAAAATGTTGGACCCGGTGCGCATAATTAAAAGCCATCCCGTGCGAAGGCGTAACAATAGCACTGTGTGTGTGCGTTTGAATCTTCCGCGAACCGGGCAAGGGATGATGTTGCTCCGCGACAGCAAATTGGCATCTCCCACGCGGCAGACGCGATTCTGGACGGCAGCGCTATTGTTGAGATGCCTGCCTTTTGGAAAACTCTGTTGGGAAACTCGAGCAGTCCGAGGCTGTCCACGGCTACTGACAGAGTTGAAGAAGCTGTGCTGAACGTCTCAAAACAAGCCGAAGAGGTCACGAGATTGGATCATTTGATTAATGGACACGATTGCTAATTAGTCATTGCTGCAGTCTGATGGGAAGAGATAGGCGAACTTAAAACAGGGATCGTTGTTACGCTATGCTTTAACTGCAGCGTCTGTTAGGGATAAAGCTAGCCAGACCTCGCTAGCCGCTAGACACTGCACCAAAATCGTAGCTCATCGTCAGCAAAGATGTCGAGAGATGAGCAGGCTCGTGGTACAACCTGTTGGGCGAGGCGCGAGGCGTTCTGTGGGCAAACAGTTCTAGAGCAAAACTAACCAATCTCGTAGAAGTAGACCGATTTGAAAACTCATTAAAATTTCATCAGAAAAATCCCGCCCACTCACACATTTACAAACACACGCACAGACAAGGGCAAGAGCAAGGGTTGAAAAAGGGCTTTTCTCCCATCGACTGTCTCGGGAGGTCCAAACGCCCCAGTGCCCGAGCATGACACTGCATGACTCGGCTTTGAAACGAAAGCCAAAACAGACGACTTAGTAATATCGTGAAAGTTTTTCAATTAAAATTAATAATTTCACCTCCCTGTGCGCTCTCTTGGGCTCTCTTTAGAAAAACCACGCTCGTTAGGTGTGCAGCCACACCCAGGAACTTTGTGATGTGGAGTGGTGGGAGTCATTCGTCGTTGATCCAAAACGTATGCTCTGTCAAGCCAACAGGTACAAGGCACACGTTGCGGATTTCGTGTGCAGGGGGCGTCATCATAGCAGGTGGATTATGCAGGTATCATCATTAGAGAAGGAGACATGTAGACAGTTAAAAAAAACTGGAACTAAAGTGCGCGCAAGTTTGCTGCACATACGACAAATTGCATCAGCACAGAGCGCAAGAGCTCAGCTCTGGTGGTTAACTTTCTTGGGGAAGGATTCCGCGTCGTTGCTTCACTTACATCATCGCTGTTGCTCGTGTTTAGGAAAGCCTGTACACACTGTATAATTAATTCGCTGCAACAATGCCTCTCGAATTTCGTCCTTTGCTCGGTGTGCTTGTTGATGAGAGTTAGGCAATGGCAGCTTACATACAGCCATTCCCACGGCACGGTACACTACCTCCCTCTCCCAGAACCTCAGAGTCGCAAAAACATCTCCGATTACTAAACAAGCGCACAAAACAAATACATCATCCGTTATCGGTACCAATTTGTTACGTTGCTGCCGGGGAGCTTTGTGGTCTACCAGGAACTCTCCACCCCTGTGTGCTGTGATTATTAGATTGATACTTTCATCTCCGATTCGGCGGGGGCCCGATCATGCGGCGGCGTGTATCACATAATCACGGAGGGCCCATATTTCACCGGTAATCTCGGCAAGAATTGGTTGCTTTTTATTCGTTCGTTGCTGCGACTGCGGCCGTAAGATTAGAACGCCCCGAAGGCAGTATATCCGTAGATGGCGCCTCAGTGGATGAGGTAGTCACGCGATAGAGCACCGGCTGAAGAGCAACGCGGCGATGCGGCCGGTGCGGACGGTGAGATTTATCTGTTTACTCAAGAGGAGAGAAAAATTTGGCTGACAAATTGATTCATGCAGGTTAGGTTGTTTTGTTTGCTGTGGCGTTTGCCGTGTGGGAGTTTCTTTTTGTATGTGTGTGTGTGTGTGCGCCATAATCGAATGTTGTTGATAAGCGACGCGATGGGTAGTTAAATTGAATTATCCTAATATATTGACTGAAGTTTGGAGTTATTCGATTTCGCAAAGAAGTCTTCGTCTTTGCAGAGTGACGGGGCGGGATTACTGTTGGAGATTGAAAAATAAGTCGGTACGAACGAAAGACACAAACAAACGTTAATTTAATGTCACCTCAAAAGTTGTCTGTGGAGCTGGCTTCGACTAGTCCTACAAAAATGACATTTTTAAAGGTGGTTTTAAAGAAGAACGCAACGGAAAGAAGCGTCAGGAAAGAGAATTCGAAAGGACATAATTAAACATTCCTTTCAAATGTTTCGTTTCAAACCCGTGGCAATTCGTTGAAGCATATTATTCGGCCTATTTAATTGTTGCCAATTAAAACCGAACTGCTACCCCCAAACCCCACCCATTAGCTATTGCAGAAAAGGAATGCGATCAAACAGCGGCTCCGCGGACTCGTCCGAAACGACTCCGCTGACCATCACCACTGGTTGCATATTTTCTTCCGATGATTAATTTATAAATTACCAAAGGCAAAGGATCGTGTCACCGTAGAAAGAAGTGACTGCGGCAACAATGCAAACGAAGAGAGGCACAAGACGAGGCACAAAAGCACTCCGTGAAACACACCCACGATTTGCTCGGTGAAGCGCTCCAATTAGTGGCGTTTTTGATGGACTCGACGGGTCGCTTTGAAGAGTGCCGTATTTGTACTTTTAATTTGATTTCTTCAAATTGCCCGGTTCGAGCACGAGTCCCACTGCCCTTAAGGACATCAGAAACAACAACAACCATTAGCAGTGGCTTTTGGTCGTGTGTGGGAGAATTGAAAGTTCAGTTTTCCGGAAGGGGCCACGGTTGAGTACGTCCCGTTTGGAAAATTATGTACTTAGAGTGGAGCAAAGAAGCAAGACACCGGCGCCGCCCAACTAGATACGACAAGCTTATCACAACACAAGGGAGTAGGAGGAATAGCGAGGAGGGAGCAGTATGTTTTCAAACAGGGCAGCAACAGTTGCTTTTATTTATCTTTGCCCCCGGTGTGCACGCATCGGGATTTGAATTTCGCTCGAGTCAAGAAGCGAAAAGCGACTCTCCTGTGTGTACATCGCTCTGCGACAGGCGTTTTCAAGTTTTTTTTTGGCCGTGCCATAATATTTACTCTAGCAGTGAGCTCAAGCAAGACGCGGCGTGGGCAGCACATGGATTTGGATGGCCGTAACACGTGGATACAGAAGAGATCCATTAGAGTGATACGCTTGAACGATCATGTTTTTCCTAGGTAAATGATTGGGGCTAATGTTTTCATTTTCAATGTGTGTCCTACAGAAGAGGAAATGCTCAGGACAGTATCCCCTGCTAGAAGATAACAATTGTGTATGTTTGTGCATGTTTATGGTTCTTCTCCAAGAGCACCAAGTTCGTTGTTCGTTCATTCATTCACTAGCCAACACAGGAAAACGTTCCACCAAGGAAGGAGTTTATTCTCCCATTTTCCACCGAAGCGTTACTGCAAACCGGACCACCCTTTAGCTCGAACGGGTCATCCCGCTGCCCATTCCAACTGCTTCAACTGTAGCCCGATAATTTTCCAGATGAATAAATAATGAGGCAGTTTCCGATGAGATTTCCCCAACCCAACGTACCGTCCCTTTGTCCGTCCCAAACCAGACACGCACGCACGCTGAATTACGGTCGTTATCTAATTTTCTCCCGTGTGTTTCGTCGTGTGCGGCTGGCCATTTCTTTTCACTGCTGTATGTGTGTGTGTGTGTGTGTCAGTGCTCCGGAAAACCCTACAGGTCACGGAAAATCAATGACCAACGGAAATGGGATGAAAGCGGCATCTTCTCATCTCCCTCCTCTGTTCTTCCTGTGCGACCGCTTACAAAACAACAAACAGACGCTTTTCCGATTGTTCCGTTTAGAGTAGAGTTTGTCGACACAAACACAGGCATACAGAGAGGTAAAAAACGCCCCCGGACTGCAATCATCGCCCCTACAACAAATGATAGTCCACAAGCGAAGCGATCGTGTAACATCCCTTTCCAGATTTGGGCGTCGGCGAAAAAAAAGGTGACTTGAAGCTAGAGCAAACATTTTCCCCAAAACCCTCGAGAGAAGAAGAAAGAGAGAACAGAAAAAAGGGACGAGTGGTTGTGGGATGCGGGCAACCCCGGCGATATGTTTCCGGGTTGTTTCCTTGCGCTCGAAGCATGACGCTGACAGGCGAACGATAGCGAAAGATTTACGTGCCCTTCCGTGGCCGGGCGAGAGCTGGTAGCGAAAGGATATTTCATATTTTCCTACCTCTTCCCGACACAGAAACGTGTATGTGCTCGCTTTGAACGCGTCTAATGGGTATGAAGCTGTTATTTAATGCTTTATTCACTATTTCGTGAGTGTGGGAGAGTGAGCGTGAGCGTGAGCGAAGTGTGTGTGTGTGTGTCTAAAGGCAGGAGGAAATACGATGACAAGCCTTGTTTCCGTTGCTTCCGATGTGCCGGAATCAAATTCATCCTGCAGTTACAGCCGTTTGTGGGCGACGTTGGGAAGCAGATTCTTCCGTGAGTATCGAGTTACGGATCAGATCGAACGCACACACACGAGCGAAGGTATAATTTGATTCGAATGGGAGTGTAGGGCGCCCCTTCTACATTGATGCAAATTGACACCATGGCGATAAAAAGGGGAATGGTTGGAATGGTTGGAAAATGTAGCAGAACGTCTGCTCGGAACACTGTCTGGAAGGAGGACAACGAAATGTCAGGTAAGCTCCCGAAAGCACATCAATCGGCCATTGTTCGAAGCAGCACACTGAAATGGGTATTGAAAAGTTGTCAAGTTGTTGGTCGAGTTACTACAGCTGCACTCTTGCAACATTCGGACCGATTTCTTTTTGAAATTCGAACGTACCACAGCAAAACTGTTGCTCGGCTCGTCGTGCGGGATCGAAAAAGGAAACCCAATTTCCATCCAGGGATTTTAGACGTTCACACTAATTGACAGAAACGAGGCGAGCGCAGAGACGCAGGCCAGGTCATGTGTGTGTCGGATGTGGATGGCCGAAAGATAAAGATTTTCCCCCAAATCCAACAGCATGCGGGAAGAAAATGCAATTTTCTCCTGGATTGGAGCGAGGGCCATTGCTTTCATTTCGCCCGCAATGGGGATGGCAGGGCAGGCTGTCCATCAAGCTTGTTGTTTGAGGCTTTCTGCCATTCCCTTTGCTCGTTTCGCTCCTTTCCAATAGCGTACACAGCGGGAATGCTTTGGCCGGACGAGGACGATACGCTTCACGAAATTTGCGGGGGAAAACCCCCGACCGGAGCGATGATGGAACACAGTGCTGCTGCTCCCACTCCCTCTGTGCTGTTAGTGGTCGCCATTGGGGAAATACACTGGCGAGATGATGATGGAAATACACTGGCGCAAGAGAAAATGAAATGAATAAAAACGAAAATCTGTCCACTTCCTGCTTTTCCTTCCTGGCGCACAAAAAGACTGACGGACTGACCGGGATTGAACCGATGCTGGGAGGAAGACTTGCTCGATCCACGCCAGGGGGAGTACGGTGTCTTAATGAATAAATTAGCAATATTTCCTCCAACCCCGCGCTGGAAACTACTTCCCAAGAACGTCGAAGAGGAAAATTAGACCTGTTTGCTTTGTGCGTTTGGGCGTGTGTGTGTGTGTTGTAGGATGCGGTAAAGAAAATGCGGCAAACGCTTGTGGGACTAATTATTTTCTTTCCGCAAACAACAGGCAACAGGGTGTGATGCGAGATGCGAGGCGCAACCAATTTGCTCCTTATCGATTGCGAGACGCGTTAACGGCAGGGAACGGCCACGACGAGCGAGCAGAGGATAAACCGGGTAATGGGCAGGCACACCACAACCATGGGGTGTGACATTGTAACACTTCAATCCCCTAATCAGCCGTTTGTTCGACGTCCCTGGTCCTCGCCCCCGTACGCGCGCGTCAACGGGCGCGTCAGCGCAATTGGGACGGGTGACGAGCGGCACACTTGTGTCAGCGATGCTGTCAGCGGACACGGGAACAGGCCCGGGCCGAGATACTTCCGCCAGTCGTCACTGGTCCTCCCAAGACAGGTTTCTTTTTCTGCTTCGCACGCTCCGGCAGAGCAGCGCACTTGTTGAACTTGTTATGCAAATAGCCTGCTGCCGTAGCACCGTGGTAATCGATTTGAAGATGACAAGCCATCTTACGACGATAACGATACGTGTGTGTGTGTGTTTGCCTGCTGAGTGACATACGAACGTGTTCGTTTAATAGTCGTCGTTTCAAGTTGACAAGTGAGAGGAACACACACGGTCGCGCTATGGCAAATATTGATCCCCGCGCGCAAAGTGTCACTGTCCTGTGGGCTGGGTGGCGTGTGTGTGTGTGTTTGGAGGTGAAAATGATAGCCTTTTTCTTTGCACGGGCGCATCCTTGTGCACATGGCCTTTTGCTCTTGCTTTTGTCGAGCGAAGCACCACTGTCTCGTTAGTGCCACCAGGCGGCGCGGTGCACATAGGACGTACTGCTGCTGCTGCTGGGAGTGGGTTGGAGCTGGGCGAAAGGGTGCAGCGATGATGTCTTGTTCATGTTTGTAGCACAGAAATATGATTCCCCGTTACTTCATTTTTTTTTGTGCAACTGTCGTTGTCATCACTATTCCCGTATGCCCTTTGAAGGTTCGGGAAGAAAGAAGTGCACACACACACACACACACACACACACACACACACAGATAGTTTGCCCTTTGATCAGCGTGTCAGCCGAGGTGATGTCTTTCTTTGCCTGCGCTCCAAACGCCTTTGGACAGTCGCTGTTTGCTGGCATGCTTGATCCAACCCTTGTATATCTCTCTCTCTCTCCGTGTGTCTGTCAACGATTGAAGTCTCTTTTTTTGCTCTCTCCATCTCTGCCTCGGTGAGCTTAAAAAAGGGCTTTTGTAGCGGGCCGGATGCGTTCGCACACGGATGCATAAGGGTGTCGCGTTGCTTCCGGTCAGCGCACACACCGCGGCGTCGGGTTTATTCTAATGATATCTCGCGCGGCGGTGCGGACAAGCTATCGAGAACGCCGAGAAGCAGGGGCGGAAATAATCAACCGAAGATAATCCACGATGACGCACTAAACTCCCTACACCTTCCATGCCCCCCCCCCCCCCTTCATCCAATGATGATGATCTTACGCTTGAATCGGTTCGATTTTTCACCGGAGATTCGGAGCGCTGCTTAATCATGCGCTCCATCCTCCATCGCTGGACCCTTGGTGGTTGTGGTGGTGGTTGGATGTTTCGGAAAGTTCTTTACCGTACACTGTTCGGTAGAACGGAAGAGGATAAACGGGTGGCATTAGTGAACCGATGAGAAGAAAAAAAGCCCACGACGGCCCCAACCAACGTGAAGGAAGTGAACTCACTGCTCGCTGCTGCCCGGGGAACGGGTTAACTCCGGGGGGGACGAACCGGTGGAGGAGAAGGAAAACAGAGAAAATACCGTTCATTCCCTGGGCCGGTCGTTCGTGTGTTTTTTTTTGCACTCTCCCTTTGCCTCTTCCGCACTAATCCGCGGCAAAGGTCTGTTTTATGCTCGCTTTATTTTCTTGCTCCTTCTCCCCCTCGCAGCTGGTTGACCCATTCAGCGGAAAGCTTTATCGATGATATGCTTGAAAATCGTTTTCTTTTATCATTTAAATTGGATTGATTTCCCGGTTCTGGATCCATGGATCTTCCCTCCCGCTCGTCCCTGTTTTCCGGCAGCATCCAGCACTTTCAGCGCTCGGCCGTGTTTTAGGCCTCCGTGCAGCGCCAAACATTATTCTCTTCTCTCTCTTTCTCTTCTCCTGCCGGACCCAAAGGGGACAAGCACACACGCGCGAGATCAACATTGGCCTGTGTGTCTGCCTGTGTGTATGTGTGTATGTTTATGTGCAACAGACTGTTACGTAAACGTGGCTGGCCCGTTCCTATCGGTTCGTTCATCTGGATTTTATGCTCGCGCGTCTCCCGTCCCCACAGTCCGCAGAGTGTGACGCGCCAACCGTTTGGTGTGATTCGCAATCGAGCGAAAGAATTTGAACGAATGACCCATTTTTTTCGGTTAGTCCGGTTTTGCTTTGGAGCTGCGCCCGGGATCACACACGCGGGGCGGGCAGAATCCTCTACTTGGCAAACGGGAAACCGGGGAGCGGGCCCAATGTTGATGATGATGATGATTATTATTATGTTGGGTGCTTTATACGGTCCCCGATCGATTGGTTGTTTAGCGAGGCGAATTGGCCCCCCGACCAGCGAGAACCCAGCACCGTAAACTGTTACGATTGTTGTGAAGTTTTCGGTTTAACGGTTTTCCCATCATGTCCCTTCGGCAAGTTTTATCGGCACGGAAGATTCCCGGGACGTAACGGGCATTTAATGGGATTTTGGATGACCGGTGTGCCATTGAAATGGGCGACCAATCATTGACATCTTCTCCCTATGGTTTGATTGTTTTACGGTGCTTATAAAATTTTAATCTAGTCCCTCGGCTTTTAATGAAGCCGGAGCCCTTGAGCTCCAAACGCTTTCTTGATTGAGCAATTTATCCCTCTACAGTGTCTGTTTTATCTTTTATAATGCTGTGCAAACATCTTTCCTGGTCTGTACGTTGTTCTCTCCAGGAAAAAAAAACACTACCGCCCGAAGATTCCCTTTAAAAAACACACCCATCGAGTGCATTCCTTTAAAGGCCGTTCCAGAAGCGATAATGTGTTAATTGACGGCTAAGTGTGTCTTCATTAGCGCCACGCGGCTCCACATGCTTTCGGTACTCGGTGGCGCCCACCAGCCGAGGCGCCCGTTGGTCTTGGCTTCGGTTTCGGTGCGGTTGTCTTGGCCGCAGCCGTTTGGTAATTGTCGTTTCTGTCGCCATCGTCGTCCTCGGCCACGGTGTACAAACAGGGAGTACATTTCTTTGTGCAAATTTGAACAGTGCCACTGTGCTAAAAGCATAACAAAAAAGCGGCAATTTTATACCACACAGCGGTATGGGCGGCAAGGCCCCGCTTGCCAGCAGAGAGCTGATGACAAAGTAATTTTAAAACCATCCAAAGTTGTCCGGTTCATCCAAACTTGCACGGAACAAAAAAAAAAAGCTTGCCGATCTACTCGAAAATGAAGACGCAAAAGATGAGGTTGAAGAAAACACAGCGATGAATTGCTGCTGTGTGTTTTTTCTCCCTTCTTTCTCTCGCCTCGGTTGGCCCCAAATGTGGCGCAAAACTTCACAGGCCCTCAAGGGAAGAAAAAGGGAGTATCACATCGCATCGGTTTGCGGTCGAAAGACAAACAGCTTCCATTTAGTTCTTCCCCTGGCTTTCCCATCAGTGCCCGCCAATTCTTCCCGTCCCCTCCAAGCATTTAACTTCTGTCGCAGTGGATCGTATTACCGAGCGTTCTGGTTCGCTTTTGTAGAACGCATTTCAACGAAAACATTCAACAACCGAACTTCCTGGGTATCCACGCCACACCACGCTAAAACGATCCCGTGTTCGAGTGAAGCGTTTAATTAATTAATTAAAGAAAGATAAACACACCAATCCATACGTCTGGATGGACTCGAGCAAGGGGGGAGGCTGCGCATCTCCCGTGTCCGGTCAGGCAGCACTCCCGCCAACAATTCGAAATCCTGGATCCACAACAACAACGGGTGAAAGAAATCATTCGCTCCCGGGGAAGTTACGAATGTGTACATTTTCTTTTTTGCTGTGATGATGCTTTTAAAGACTTCTTATAGAAAAGATTTGAAGAACAAAACAGAACCAGCACACACACGTACTAGCCACAACAAGCCACTAAAACTTCCACCCGGCATCAGCAGGGCTCCGAATGTATTCAGAGAGAGAGCTGCTGACCGGGCAAACCGGACGGTTCCGGTTGAGTGCTGCATTGCTTCAACGGTTCTTCCCGGAGCAGAGCAGCGGCAGAGGCGTATCACAAGCACGCTTTAGCACCGTTTTGTACGGCAGGGGTGTTGCTCTGCTGCCTCGGGAGCCACTTGTGCTGGCAACTCCTTTAGCTGGCATCGGAATCGGAGCACCATTTCTACCACGCACCGGTTCACCAGGGGGGATGGGAGCACACGTACACGCTTGTGAAGCGGCCGTGAGAGTAGCACTGGATTCTGGAAACGGTTGCTGGGAACTGAAGCCCTCAAAACCCGGGGAACTGAATTCCGGAACCGGCTGGGAAGCACCAGGTCTCTGTTTTATGGTTCATTTGAATTTATTGTAATCCACCAATCCATCAACCCGGCATTGGCCCGCACGGAGCACGGTGGAAAACAATATGCCTTCCCCTTCCCCAACAGTCTGGCCGACGACTTCGGGAACGCTGACCTCTTTTCCCAGTGCCATCGTAACGGTGGGCAACCCCCGGGAAGAGGTCGGTTTTCCGATCGCGTAAAAAAGGGGGTCAAACGCGCAAACCATTCTTTGCGTTAAGGAGTTCTCTGGGGCGCTGAATGTCAGCCGAGACGAGACGAGCCACAACCACCACGGCATGACATTTCCGAGTGGCAGGCCCCGCTACAGGCTACATATCGCGCGCCATAATGTAGCGTAACGTTTAATCTCGTCTTTGGTGCTGGCCGGGGTGTTCTTCTCCCCATCCCCCACCCAGCTTCGGAAACGATCAAAAGTAGGACCCCTAACGGCGTGCCGAGACACGTGAGCGCGCGTGCTTAAACAGCAATGTTTGCGTTTAATTTTTTCTCTCTCGATCGAGCATCACTTACGATCCAGCCGTCCTGCCGTGCGCGATTAACCTCGGCTAGCTGGCCTCGCACACCACACGGCACGTTCGATCCTCTTGTACCGTGACAGTGCGGCACAGTGGGAGGGCGCATTGTAGTGAACCTCACACAACACATGCCCGTGGAGTGCCATTTTGTTCGACCGCATTTTGTGGTCGTCGCGGGAAGATATGAAACGTCTCATTGCCTTCATTTCATTAACCTCCTTAAGTCGAGCCGCCAGCAGCAGCTAATTGTGCGTTAGTTTGGTGGGGCAGAGGCTAGTGTCACCTGCTTCGAAAACGAAGAGAAAAACGACTGAAAACGGTACTCCAAACTTCAGCTGCCTAGGCAACACTGCCGGTGTGTCTTCTTCGGTGCACGGTTTCGATCCACAACGATGCTGAGTCATTTTTGGAGCAGTTGGGGATATTGGGAAGTGGGAACAAAACTTCTCGCCTGGAACGGAACACGAACCGTCCCTTGAAGCGTAACATTTGGTTTCGATTCTTCCAGTGCGACACCAGCCCCGAGGCGGGAGAGCTCAGAGCGCCATCGACGCTGCTACGCGTTCCAAAGTGAATGGAAATAGTAAATGGCAACCATCTGGACAGAATGTGTTCCGTACAGAATGTGCGTTGACGCTGGGCGTTGTCACGAGCTGCGCTACGGCTACACCACACGGTTCGACATTAGTTCCGGTGCTATTGGACATTTGGAGCCGTATGGGTTGTGGGGTTGGTAGCGAGCACGATCGCTTAAGTAGCGGTGGCGAAAATGGATCTAGTGTAGCAAATTCCAAGTACCGCTTCACTACCAAGACGGGTTTAGTGACGACACGCACACGCGTTAGCGCGGAATGCGTCTTTGCAAAGCAGGCTGTTGGCTGCTTTTCAACAAGTCATTGCTTTTAATGTATCGGTTCATCCGGGCAAATGACCTCACCGTCGTCATCAGGCTAGAAGTGCCGGAAAGTGAATCGTAGATCAAATATTTATAATTAAAGAACCTTTCACCGAAAACGGGGAGCGTGTGCGGCAGAACGCACGGACGTGACGTGACGTAACGGGGGGGAATTGGCTCTTCTGCTAGCTCAAACACTGACGAACATCGATAGGTAACGACTAGGTATCGGGGTTGGCGTAAAAACGTTTTACCCCGGTGGAGCATCTTGCTGGAGGATGGACACGGTTGCTACCTTGCCGGGGCAAGATATCAATCATCTAATGAGAGAAGCAGATCTCCAGACCAAACTCCTACGATGGAAAAGGGTAATGCTCTGGGGTATCGAAAGTGATTCCACGCCTTCCCTTTTGCTGCCGCTTTCGGAAGGCTCCGGAGAACCGATCCGAGAATTCAACCATTTTTGGAGTTCACTTGCCGCCGCCGGCGCGATGGTCAACGTTCGTTACGTTTCGGTTCCGTTCATCGGTGCTCCATCGCCTCTGATTGAGATATGTGCTTATGGAGAACTCTACTGCACATTCGGGAGCGCACAGCACCTCTCGCTGTGATGCCTTGTTCTGTGTATCATTCCATCTTCACTTCATCTTTGATTAGCTTCCAAGCATCTTTCGTTCATTTCTCTCTGCTACCAACCAACCAGAGGATGATTGGATGTGTGTGTGTGTCGATAGATGATCAAACAACCGCACCAACCACATCGGGAATGGAGGCGGAAATTCACAAGGTAAACATATAGTTTTGCGTCTGAGCTTTTTTTTCGCCCCTTTGCTAAAGCTTCTGGTCAGTGACTCGGTTGGCTCACGTCTGACTAGTGGAGCAAATTACCGGAGAACGTGTAGGCGCACATGTTTTTTGCAGATCTTCAAGATTGTGATGCACCTGATTTTTGGCTTTTGTGTTTGAAAAATGAAAAAAAGGGCGGCAAAAAACCCAAATTATACCTCACCGCGGGTTTCTGGAGCCACTGAAAATGGCTATCACGAACGGGAGTGAATTAACGATACTTTTCCGTTAATCGTTCGGTTGTTTGCAAATGAGCGCGATCTGCCCGCCGCAAAGCAACCACACCACACCGGCCAGCTCAGCTCAAGGGAGGAAATGAAAGATAAATTTAACTTTGACAAATAGCCGTTAACGAGAGCTGGGGGTGCCTTTTATTCCCGTGCTGCATTCCTGCGCCTTCCTAAGAGTGCCTAATTATGTGCCTGAACGCTACTTTTCCCCCCTTTCCCGCTCCCACCGGGCCAGTTTAACTATTTCGATAAATCAACAAGAATTGCCTTCCGTTTGTGCAATCGCTCGGAGGCTCGATTCGGTGTTATTAGTGATAATTAATTACCTCGTGCTTAGAGGTAGAGGTAGCACACTGCTGGCTTGATTGCCAATCTGCCCCGAACGAGAGCACCACAACAGTTGGAGTTGGAAAGTATTGGAGCAAATTTCTTTCCACCATCCGTTCTTGCCACTCACCTACCTGTAGCGCTATTCCCGTGTGCTTAGGTGCTAAGATGGCAGAGGTTCGCCCCTGTTTTGTCTCGACCGGCGCATCAAACCGCAGCCACAAGAACCGCAACGGACTGCAGGGCAATGTCGGAACGGACGGGTGTGCATAGTAAGAACAAGTTTGACCCCTTCTCGGTTCGCTCGAGAATCGCAAAGATGGCCCGAGGTTAATGCGATAACGGAGTAAACACACGGAGGAGCCCGGATGCAATTGCGTTCTCCTTTCCATGCTCCATCCGGCCAGGAGAGAACGCATCCGGAATCTGGGTGAGGTTTTTTGTATTGGCATCGCGTGAACGATGAGTGGTACACGCCGGTGTACGGTGCATAACGGGCGCACGGGACTGGAGGATAATCCCCACCGGAAACCACAAATTATCCGTTCGCCTTTCGCCGGGCCCGTGAAGTGGATAAGCGGGCACGACACCCAGACGGATGTTGTTATCCTGCAAAGTTGGCAAGTGACTGGGTACGTGACTTTGGCTTTGGAACTAGCAAACCCGGCAGTGGTCCACACTTTGTAGCGTGTTGTGGTTCACGTCCACAAACCGCCCAAGTCATCGCAACGCCGTCGCCACCGCCGTGCGCCGTTAGCAGATGTACTTTATCTGCGTTTCTTTTATTTTTCGGTACAGCTGGCGGGTGTTCGGAGTCCAAAATAAACCGCAGGACAGATGAAGAAGTGTCGGCCGACCGAGAGAGTCGTGCCTTCCCAGTGCCTGTACCTGAAGTGAATGGGAGAAATTTGCATTGAAAGAGGAAATTGAATCATAAAATTTATACCCTTAATGGAAGAAATTCATAAATTTTCCACCCTCAGATGCTGCTGCTGGCCTCATTCATCCCAGGCCAGCACTGGTTCAGTTCGTTCTTGCTTTGGCTTTCTCGGTGGAGGTGAAGACGGTTCGCAGGCGAAATAGTGAAGTGCGGTACAGATTAAGCGCGGAATTGATGGGAATGGGTCCACCCAGTGTAGAAGGGACAGCACACCGTGCCCCCGGATTGGAGGCTGCTGCTGTTCCCGTTCCATCTGCGCTAGCTGCTACACTCCCAGCGAATCTCGACGACGACGATGATGATGATGATGGTGATGAAGTTGGCCACACTTCGGCACGCTCTATTCTATTCAAATTTTTGCCCTACCGTGTGCGGGTGTGAAGCAATCCCTCGGAGGAGGCACTCTGCCGACGAAGAAATGAGTACACCACACCGCTACGAAACGGGTGCAGGCGGACGGGGCTTGATGTTTTCTTCGCGTAATAAACATTGGCGGGCACCTAATTCCTGCATTAGCGCGGCCCCCACCATCGTACGGCCAGCCAGGCTGCATGTGTTTCTTCCCGTGCCGTAATTGAAAGAAATTACGGTCAAGCGGGAGCAAGACCTGGCGCGTTGATGAGGCCGCGGTTGTGCCAGACTGGAAATTACATTGATCGAGGCCCTACCGTTTCCTGTCCGGGGTCACACCGTAGCATGCACGCACGCGATTGTGTGCGTGCGAAGGGTATTATTTAGAACGAATGGATCCAGCACTTTGAGATTAGGGCATATCTTGAATGTGTCAGCATCGAGGAAAGATACCAACCAAAAAAAAAGGCACAATCTTAAACACTTAATGACGAGACGGAAAAAGACATTTATGGTGGCAGTGTTTGAGATTTCCTTCCTGCCTGCAAATGCATCAAATGTGGGCCTAGGGCGTCGTGTGTCCGCATGTAAGACCGATCGTAAAAGTGTCACGGTTGGAATGGGCAGAAAACATCTGCCGGGATGGTTTATCTGTCGATTGGAAGGGAAATACAGCAATACAGAGAAAGCAAGCCAAGCCAAGGGAAAGAGGGGCTCCGATCGGGTTAAACCCTCATCCCTGGTGGATGAACTTGTGTCGTTGTGAAATTACCGCAGGGTACGAACCGGGCGCCGCCGAGAAGTCGAAGTCGGTGGGTTATAAACCACGCTCGAAACACTTGCGTTGTTTATTGATGTTTATGGAAGTTGTTCTTTGAAGGTAGACTTTTGATCTTAGGCTCGTAAAATCATCAACGGGATATAGAGGGGTATTTGTAAAGTTGCATCATGGTTCTGTGCTTGCGATGTGATTGAGATGGAGTTGCAAATGGTGGTAATATTTATGATTGGTAACGACTTTGAGTTGTGGACGATGCATGGGTTCTAAAAACTAAGGCTGAAAAATCACATTCCTTCGTTATTTATTCAATTTAATTGAGCCTAACGACAACTTTTTACAATTCACTTACTATATAGTATTGTAGTTTTAGGCAACAGTTGACTCTTTACTTTACTAATCAAACATGAATAATAATCAAACTTTATCCCGCAGAGTTGAAGAGTGCAGCACTCAGAAAAACTAACTTTGAAGCACACGAAAAAATGCTACATTGAAGTGGTTTATCCATCCAAAATCTTCACCCCCATCGCCGTTGCCGCATGTTTGCACAATTGCGATTGAAATCAATCTTGCACTGGTTTAATATTCGTAAGATTAAAAGCCATGACCGAATGGACGATTGGCCCAGCTGGCGGCGCTTTGAGTGCGCGTCGCTGCGCAACGATTGCACTCAGCCGCATTGATGGAACGCTGTCAGACGAACTTGCCGTGCCTGCCTATCCTAAAAAGCCCATTCTATCGCGAGAGATCGTCTCATCTCCAAACATCTCAAATAGAAATAAAAAAACACACCGGCAGATGAGTGAATCCGGGGCCCAGTTTGATTGGATAGATTATTTTATTTCGGCCTGTTGTTGCCCGCAATAGCCGATGACCTCCGAACCGAACCATTACATCAGATCGATGCGCAGAAGGCGAAACAGCGTGCGATCGTTGGTGGGAAGATTAATGAATCACCTCCGCCGCTCGTCAGGGAGGTTGGGGTTGGAGTCAAAGCCGCCGCAGGATCACCGGCGGGCGGTGAGAGGTTCGGCGGCGCAAGTTTAAAGTTGAACTTTTTTTCTGCCCCGGCCCAGATGATGAGCCCGCGCGGGGCTGACTGTTTCTCACGAACGCGTCACCGGCGGGCGGGCAGACGGACTAAATCCGTTGTTAATAAAATTCGTTCGCTTAAAGCGCGTTTCGGCGCTTTCGCGACGATTCGTTGTCGTTTTGCGATTCTTTTGGACCACGTTGCGCAACGCGCAACCGGAGCGTAAAAGCCTGTGCTGGTCTTCTTTGATGTGAGACAGAGACGGTGATGACGGGGAGCTGGGAAGAGGAAGAGTGCACCATAAAGCCAGGTGTGGAGTTTATGGTACGGAGCGCGCACAGGTTCGCGAGTGAGATTTTAATCTTCTTTCGGTTTCCAAATCAAATCAAATTACAATCATAGCAGCGGGGCCCGGGAGAGGAATTAGCTCGACGCTCGATCAAGGGGAAGGGGGGGGGGGTGTACGGGTGGAACGGGTGGTTGAGTGAGGGGTTGTAAAGCCAGCGATGCGCAGCGAGGGATTTGTGCGGATGCGGTCAGTCAACGCGTAGTTATGGTGTAGTCATCATCATTGGAGAAGTTACGCAGGTCTCGGTGTACTTCTTCCAACTCCAGGGTTTAACCAGTTGGTCGCGGGGGTAAGAGGGCACAGACAGTGTAGAGTCTTGAGCGCGATGTCTTGAATATTTAATTTTCCCCGAAACGGCGAGAAAAAAGGGCATTGGAAAAATCCTAAAATAACATCAGACGCGCGTGCAAGAACGTGCCGATGGTACCGAGGGAGTATTGGGTTCCAGAATGGACGCGCGCTCCATAGGGCGCGCGTGTGTGTGTATGCGTGGGGAGAGTAGCAGCAGCAGTAGCAGCAGCAAGCAGCAGTTTGACCAGACCCGCGTAGGACGCATAGTTTTAGTTACTCTTTCGTAACACAGCGTAAGCAAAGTATGATCGTGTGTGCACAGTGTGTGCAACGAAACAAGAGGTGAATGTAAATGACTCTGAAATGCGTTCCTCTGCCCGATGCCACTGCCCGGTCCACAGGAAGGGATGCCGGCCGGGGGAAGGGATGAGAACGCTGCGAGCAAAAGGGTAAAGAACAACAAAGTCCAGAAGTTTGGGAAAAAGTGTTGCGCGATGATGGAATATAGACAGTCGGACGGACGGACAGCCCAAGACTGAAGACGGTGCCATGGGGACCGGCTCTCCCGACGGCAAGAAACGCTCGAAGAAGATCGAAAGGTAGCAGGGCAGGATAGATGATAGTGAGCCAGAGCGTGAAGAACTGAAAAAGAAGCCAGAAACAACTTCACCGCCGGCAGACAGTAAATATTTTTCCCGTTATTTATGATTTTATTGAAGTTGAATGAAATTTTTTCTCTCTCCCTTTTCTGCTGCTCCCTTCAAAGCCTGTGGCATCCGAGTCGCATAAAAACGACTCTTGACGGATGGGCTGTGAGTTGTGCGATGGGAGCAGCAGCGGAGTGCAGTTGGTACAACATAGGAATGTGATGTACTCGCGAGGGCAGACACATGAAGCAAGATGCCCAACTGTTTATAGTTCAGCCATCACCTCCGGATGTGGATCGGGTGCCTCGGCCCAATGTTTACCTCTTAGTGCTCGCAGTGAGAACGCTGAGGAAAGTGTTTGACTTAGCTGGGCTGTGTTTTGGAGACGACCCGTGCTTCTTGAAGAAAGAAAGATGGCACGCTCTGGAGAGGTAAAGAGCGACCCAGAAAAAAAGAGTTACAAGTGTACCATCTTCGTCGCGTTTTGCGCAAGTTTTGTCCAATATCATTGAGCGTGAAGGTAGTTTTTAATAACGCAAAGCACCGAATGAAGTACCAGCGCAGCACCATCCGCCTAGTAACATGCGCCTTCCTTCGCCTTCAAGCATATTGCAATTACACTACCGCGTTTCCGCAAATGATGACTCACAGGGATTCGGCAGGGCAACAACAACCAGCATAAAAAAACCATCATAATCACGGGTAGGGCTCGGGCTCGGGTTCAAAAAGTTGGTCAACATCGGTCAAGAGTGGCAAACGTGAAGATGGCGCTAGACGCGCATCCTCCTTCGCAATGGAGCCTAGCCCGACGGTGCCGGAGGAGCGTTATTGAAACTGACTTGCACTTACATTGCGCTGGGCCGGAAAGTAATGGCTTTGAAAGCGATATGAGAAAAGTTTTCCATTTTCTTACCATTTCTTCGTGCGGGCGGTTGTAGTAGACACACTGCGGCAGAATTATTTCGCTGCCGTCTTCGCTGCCAGTGGCGTCGTAGACGGAGGCGCCACGGTCCAGTTGTGTCATCTTGCTGGAGGTGAAAAACTAGAGCCAGCCAGAAGGTGGTGCAAGTAGTCGCGTCCATTTAGAAATGATAGAGTGAAACAGACACAAACAAACAAACACACACACACGGACAAACTTATCAACGGCGAAGAAAAGTGCATCGTAGCGTGGAGCGATACGTGAGCCCGCTCAACTGCCGTAGTGTTGTAGAGAAGGCCAAAAACTTTAAAGGCTCCGGCGGTTGTTTTTTTTTCATTTACGTAACCGTATGCTACAGGGAACTTCACTTTTCCGCATGTTGGTTAGCCCTTTGCTTTCTTTCGCGTGGCCACCCGGGGCGTACGCGGATTGCACCATTGTAACCATATGGTACACACCTTGCCGAGACGGTTTCGGACCCAGCCAATCGAAACTGACTGATGGCGCATCGTGCCTGTGTGCATGCATGTCGACAGCTCACCGACAGGGGGCACAGCCGTGGCAAAGAATTTTGCAATTCCCAATTGCATTATAAATCACACCGTCCATTTGTGAGTACACGGCCCGTTTCCTCCCCTACTCTATCTATCTCTCTCTCTTGGTATGTGTGTGGTTTATTATTCCAAACGAACTGTAGCCTTTTGCTTAGCTACAATGAGGCACGAAGAAACCCCCTGCTGGTAGGCAACTCCGCAGACAGAACAACCAATCTTCCGCTTCTGCGGCTGGACGACAGATTCAATCTGGACGGATTGGTATCAAAGGAAGGGGAAGGGGGTAAGCGCAGGCAGAGAATCGCTCAGTTCCACATGCTGACGACGATGTGGCCATTATTGCAATCGTGACCGTTCCGTTCCGTTCCGTTCCTTTGCCCGGGTTCTTCGAAATAAACCGGATAAAGTGTCACACCGTCAACTGCGTCAACTTTGCTGGAATTCAAGCCGACTCGACAGCGGGTAAAGCGCACCAAGCGGATGGGATTGAGATCCCGAATTTCCATGCCATGCAATCGTGGTTCTATAACCCGGAACGGTACGATTCCGTGACGCCGGAAGACTTGCAAATGGAAGCAAAACAAAAAATCCCACACACCAAGTCAGAGGCAAGAACGATGTGGAGCTCGAGTGATTCCAACGTGCTGAAAAGGGGAAGGAGGGTGGTAAAGTAATCACGAACTCACAAAATGGTACATTTTATTGCTGCTGCTTCGAGCGGGTGACAGCGGCAGGCTGAACTAATGCCCTGAACGGAGCAATAGTAGTTTGGGGACAACTGGACCACGATCAAGCCACATTTAGACATTGCCCTTCGTTGCTCTGGTTCAGAACATGATGCATTGATCATATTTCACAGATCTTAGGCCTGTTCCAATTCTTGCCACACGGGCACTCTTAAATGACCGGGTCCCGTTCACATCCTTAATAAGGCAACTCTATAAACCACACAAAATCATCAAATCTTCGTCTAATGATATCGTTAATGGCCTGTTTGTTAGCTAGCTGTTGTCAGCTAGGTTCATTGTACTTCCAACTCCGTATGAATCACCGGCCCAATCTTGTTGTTTTTTATGTCGGTGATCGGTTAAGTCCACCGTCACCACCTTATTTCTCTACTGCCGAGTCAAGTCTTACTGTCAAGTGGAAGATGTCACCCAGCCTCACTTTTAATATGACGCATTACGCTCCGAATCTCGGAATCTGTCGAAAGGGCAAGTCTCCAAATCGGGCCAGACGGCAGCGTTCTAACGCAAACGAGTTGTCATTTGTTGTGCCTCCACCCTTCTCCACGATGCGAAGCAATCACCGAAACCGTTTTTACGAACCAAGATGAATGGGTTCGTTGTCACTTCTTCTCTTCCCAGCTGGGGCCTTCCGCTTTATGTCGCCACTCCACCACACTCTTCTTGGAGCTTTGTACGGCTTATTAATATGACGAGAGACACACCGTGCGATCCCACTCCAGCTGTGCGCGTATCTTCTGCACGGCCGTTGTGACCGCCGCCACCAACGGTTCCGAATAATGACCGTCCCCAAATTTGTTCGTTAGCTTGTGCACATTTTGTCGTGTCGCTTTTCAACCTTTGGCGCGTTATTTTTCGTCTTTCGCCCGAAGTTCCAGGCCTTTTCCATAAGGTCCATTCGCCCTGTTAGCAGGCACTTGGCGTGCGATTGCGTGAAGACGTGGGCTTTTCGTCATCCCGTCACCGCTACTGGTCGGTGCTGACCCGGTGGTTCGCCATCTGTGACAATGAAGGTGACAAGTCGAATGACCATCCTCGGGCAACGTTCTTCTTTCCCATGGGAGTACAGAGAGCCCCGTGATGTCTTCGGGCGTGGAATAAATGTGCAGCGGGAGTGGAGCGCAGCGCACGTTCCAGTTATGCAATGATTTATTGTACGCGCATCCATCATGGGTTGCGGGTTTTCCAGCCAGCCACCCTCAACCTGGACGCCCTGGACAACGCGCCTGAGACGGAACCGCAAACCAGCGTGTTTGATCTCCGCTCCGCACACATGTGCGTGCTTGGCGTTGCTGTACCAACCAACCACACGAAGGCACCCGATGTCATCAACCCGCACACGCCAAGTTCCGTGGCGTTACCCCGTTACCGCTAAGGGGGCGGTATTAATTTTCTGCCGCCCGGACGGTAATTCTACGTTGGAAGCTCCGACCGACCGTGTGTCGCACGTGAGATGAGAGGCCGTAGGCACAGTGGGCCGCACTCATCAGCGGGGAAGGACAAATAGCGGACGAAGATGAAATATTGTTCCTAGCGCAAGGCTAATCATAGCGTTACGGTGATTGGAGTATGAAACGTAGGGGGATATAAGGATGGGAAAATGTAAATAAACGTCATCTCGCCATCTTGCTTATCAAGTCAATCGTATCGATCACATCATTGGATGGTTATCGTTCAGCCGGATCAAAACCAGTTACCTCGTTACGGCAGTTAATCATAGAGAACTCCCTTCGCTCTCCCCACTCACGCTGCGTACACTCTTAGGGATCTTGAGGATCGCCCGCAGGGGCATTGAACCGGCAAGTGATAAGTGGAATTAATTAGGCTCGGAACTCTGCGTGCAACTCCCGTTACATCCCCGGGAAAGGTGCAGGACCGGACCCGCAAGGTAAACACAATCCTGACGAACCTTTTGCCCGGGCCGAGTCCGAGAGCTGACGGAGAGGCTGACGTAATGCGTAAGTCGACTGACTAGCACCGTTTATGGGCATTCCTGCCTGTCGACATTGTTGTGTCTTCAGGTTCTCCGAGTCCGATCGGGTTGGCAGTGTAAGTGTTTCGATCGCGTGCATCGGCGCGTGATGGTGAGGCGGCCGACCGATCGAAGTCGTTCGTCTACTGGGTCAAAGGTATTCTGAGTCGGTGTGCTTTCCCGCTTCTGTCGAGCTTGAATGGTTGGCCTCGAACTTGACGAAACCGGGCGGCAGAAAGGGATGAGGGCTTGCGATGTGAGAGTGTGTATGCCCCGCAGCTACACACATATGTGTGGTTCGACGACTCCTCAACAAGCGCAAATGTGCAGCACTCCCCGCTCGACTCTTAACTAGCTGGAGCTTTGGGGCAGTGCTGTTTTCTTGGCTTTATTTTTACCCCACCACCACACTACTGCATCGCAACGGGAGTGGAGCGTTGGGAGGAAACTATTAAATCACCAACTGCATTGCCACCGCTGCAGGCGGAATCTCCCCTCGCGGGACTTCGTAACTCGGCGAAACGGCCATGAGTGGAGTGCACACACACAAAAAAATAGCACACGGAATGACGACGGGCCCTATAAAACTGAAACCCATTTCGTGTCCGCTAACGGGGCCTTAGTGCTTAAATTAGATCCATCTTCTCCATCTTTTGCTCCACGCGATGCACTGGCGGCTCTCGTGCCTGCCGCCGGTTAAATCCCGGTAGCCCGCAGGGAGATGGGGCGCGCGCCTCATCTAACACCGGGAGTGTGTGTGTGCTTGCGTTGGTCAGTGACCGGCAGCCAGAAGGGAACGAAAATGCGAAAAATGGTCCCTCACACGCTGGATGACGCATTGAGCTGGGGAAGATGGCATTCAAAAACAAAAACACAAAAAAAAGATCGCTCCCAAAGAAGCAGGAAACACTACCGGCATCGGGTGGAGATGAATTTACTAATAAAAACGTCACCCTCAACGCTCATGTCGCTCCGAAAAGGGGGTCGTAGCTGATGTTTGGGAGCGCATTGGGGGTAATTTTGTGACCGCGTGATCCCACGAACGCCGCGCTTCAATGGTACGTCTGCAAGGGCTGGCAGTAGTAATTCGATCACTTGATCACACACACACACTCCTCGGAGAGCAAAGCAAGGGAAGCAAGAAGAGGGAGAGGAAAACACCGCTAACGATGCACTTTGCGCCGACCGACTTCTGGTCAACAGCGCGTGTACTGCCCGAAGGAGATGATGAAGCACATAATACGATAATTGGCCGCCGGGTTGGAGAAACCGTAATTGAAATGAATCCGCCACCACGCGGCGGGACACCGTCTGCCGGGAAGGGAATTCCTTCCGATGAGCACTGCCCTGCGCCGCGTTCGATTACGTAGCCCCACGACCAGGGACGCCCTCAGTAGTGGAAATTATGGGCTAAATGCACTAAATTCAGCGGCAAACACGATTCGGTACCGTACGGGCACTGTTTTTCTCCCCTTTCGATGCCATTAATTTGCACGAACCGGAAGCGGTGGCTGAAGATGATGCTTACTCCTCCACCCGCCAGAGACTCTGGGGCGAGTGATCTATGAATGATCGTGCTGCTGGTGCGTGTTGGCGAACCAGTTTCAGGTTTAATTTCGAGTGTAACCTCAATTCTGTACCGCAACTTAAGTGGTGCTTCATTACAAAAACGCAGCCCTGTGCCTTTCTCCAGCCTGTCGCAATTATATTTTAGCACATGCCGAAGTGATCTGGAACTAACGTTTTTTTTTCGTTAAAGGGGAGCCGATTTGTTCCATCGTTTAGAGATTCGTTGTGCGGTAAGAAGGACGCGAGAAACGAACCCCCCCAAGGCGGCACACGGAAGGCACGAGCGTCAGCGGTTTAATGTTATCGCATCTTTCGCATCTTTCTCACCTGATTTCCTGTCTCGTTTGGAAACGAGGAAAGGTGAATAGCAAACGGTGCGATGACGGAACTAATGTGGCATTGAGAAAGGGTAAGGGTAGGACAAAAAGAGAAGACACGACCTACCTAGAGGAGGCTTTGGAGGCCCGAGGGCTAGAAATGTGAACAATAAGTAGTTATATTATGACACCATGATTTGTTTCTCCGCGATAAGAGATCGCGTACGAGAGACCTAACGAGCCATGTCCCGGTTCGAGGGGATGGGTGTGTGTGTGTGACGTGACGCTCATTCTTAATGAAGATGATAGAATCTTTATACGCTTGCTGCGAGCGTTGCTGAGTTCTGAGAAATTGGAGGAATGTTCCTTGTCAGCGATCAACAATCGCTTTATGCTGATTCTGGATCGCTCTCCATCAACCGAGCCGGTGGAAGGTTCATTGACATTTGGCTCCAGATTGAGGCCAGCTGACTGATCCGCAGCACTGGATTAAGATACAGCAAGATCAGCGTCCTCGATGACTGTCGTCGTTGCCCCCGCCCGATGCCCTTGCTGGTTGGGCACGATTCTACACACGCGGTAACATGAGCGTGACATTTTTGCCCGAGCTCACATTTTATGTCACACGATAGCCCGGGATTTACGCGCCTTGTAACGCACGCTGGCTGCTGCACACCGGGATCGAATGGCAGCACCGCTCGGACAGCAGGTCAACCGAACCGAACCACAGACACGGCACACCAGAAAAAGGGTGAATGGTGACTCAATTAGAGCGAGCGCGTTCGCGTAAAAGCAAGTCACCGATAGCCCTAAATACCGTATAAATACGGGGGTCCGCAACAGCCCGGTGGACAGTAATTCGTTGTGACAAAGTAGGCAGCAAAACAATTAACAATAACCAAATTAAGGAGCCATGCACACCCGAGTACCCGAGTGCACTCTCGCATTCTTTGCGAATGTCACGAGCACCTCAAGAACCTCACCCCATCTTGGGACGGACAAGTTGGTTTCGTGCCGGACAGGAAGCATTGGACGCTGACGTAAGACGTGGTCGTTTGGGTCATACGCGAAAAAAAAATGCGAAAGCGAAAGTGTACCGTAAACGTACACAGCGCGGAGGAGATACATTGTGAGTTTTCCTTCCTTTCGGCCGTCGTTCGTCGCGCACGGTGGACAGAGCAAGCGAACGGCATTAATTAGAGCCAATTGTGATGGAGAAGCTAAACAGTGACTTATTGCGTAGGCTTTTTCGTTCGATTCGCAACGGTGGACAGTCAGACAGTTTTAACGGTGGTTACAGGCCGGACATCTCACCCACGAACCTAGGCTGCAGCCTCTGGCGGAATGTCGCGTTCTAGCCATACGTTAGGGGTGTGATCTAAATCAGTTCAGACTAGAGAGCTAGGTTCTCCTACGGGGATAATTTATTCGAACACTGTTTGGTCAGTTGGTTGATTGCCTGCGGTTGGATTGAAAAATGATCATGTCAGACGTAGCTGATTGTATCACGAGATTAGCATGTACCAAAGCATACATGAGAGGCGTAGTGTGGGGCAGAAATTGCCTCCCATTCGAACGGTTGCATTCCATATGACTTGAGCACAAATCATGCTGTACGAATCTGTACGCCGCGTTGTTTTGCAGCTCAACCATGATTTAGAATTGTATAAAAAAAAAACAAAAAAAACGAAGTCACACAATTTAAACAGCTCTCAAGCGTCTACGGCAAAGCAGATTGAGATGGAACCACGTTCCACGTGAATTAATTTACCTTTTGCGCGAGCGTATTTCGTAACCGTCGCCGAAACCTGGCAGCTCATCCCACAGCCAAGGGTAAAGGTGTAAACGAGATGAAATATGTAAGACGATTCCTTACAGCGCGCCACATCCTTCCCCAAACATCCGAGTGCCATCTTTACCGAGCGCTCCTGGCTCCAAAAAGAATGCCCTACACCGCACACGGGTAAAGCGCGTTTCATCTTGCCGTTGGTTGCTGCCAGGACAACTTTGTCATGATTCTGCGGGCGCGGAGAAAGAAAAGACACGAAGACCCGGGGCCCGGAATTCTCCAGCTCCAGCACGCTCAGAACGTGCGCGACGAAGCGAATATTTGGCATGTTTGCGAAATGTTTCGCAAAAAGATGCCATGTGATCGCATCATTACGCTTCGCCGATTGCTTTGAGGAGGGCCAGTGCGACTAGACGCGACTGTAAGTGTCAGTGGTAGTGATACAATTCTGACTGATGGGTGGAAATGAATGCAAAATGTAGCGATTTTCGATGTAAAAATTTAAGATCTTTTTGGTAAAAAGGAATTTCTAACTTGTGTTACTTGTTGTTTTGTAGATATTTTGCAAGAAAACTCTCGCAACAAGCTCAGAAACAAGCACAACCAACTTGCTTCGCATTAGAGCTCCTTGCATGCATCTGCATTAATGCTCACCACCCATGGAAAGCTATGCTGCAAATTCCATGTCCGAGAAACCACGCAATCTTCCGTCCTTCCCACTGTTCCACCTCCACGTACAGTTACTGAACTGTAGCTAATGCTGCTCCAAATCACTGATGCGTTTTAGTTTAATGATATTGTCACCTTCCACCGGCCCTTGGACGCGTCGCCCCTCTTCGGTTCCAGCTGACATGGTGTGCGACAACGGTTCGTAAGCAAAACTGTCAACAATTATAGGGCAAAACAGCGGACCGCACCGTACTGCAGGGCAACCGTGTCGCCATGCCAACGGGGATGCGATGCAGCGAGAACATTATCCACCTTCGCAGCAGCACGCGCTGGATGGGGAGCGCAGGGAGTGTTGTTATGTTACCGTTGTTGTCATTCGAGTGAAAGGAGATCGACGATAATTGCCAACTTGTTTGGTTACCTCGATATTTATCCCTGGCCACCAGTACCAGTCACCGGGCGGAGTTTTTATCAAGCTCCCTCTGGTTTGCCTGGTTTGCTGGATTTGCTCCACTTTTTCGGTGAACGGGATTGCCGTGCTAAAGCACCGGGACCCGGGGAGGGGTTGGTTTTTGCCAAAGCGCGCAAAGAATTTCGCAAAGATGGCACGGAGAGCAGCACACGGAGGGGAAAGGTTCTTGCGGGCATGTGCCCAGTGTGCTGCGCGCCGATGCGTCATCCGGGCGCGTGGAGTGTATGAGCGCGCGCTAGAGCTCTGCTGCGTTTTGGGGCTGCACCTTATACCGTTAATGATGTGTCCCCGTGCGTCCCCATTTGTTCGGTGTGTGGAGATCCCTTCATATTGTGTCCTAGGGGGCAGGTTGCGGTGGCGGTGCGGATCGTAATCATTGATTGGATGAAAGTATCAAGGGACACGCGAACGTGTTATAGGCGTGATTTGAGATCACACCGTACGCGCGCTGAAGAACAAGCCCTGCAGGGTGGTAGGTGTTTCTCGTTGTTGTTTTTTTTTTGCTGGCGCTACTCTTCCTGAGTACAGGCACCGTCGGTCGATAAGCAGTACTGTTGTGGTGGCATCAATTTTTACGCCCGGCCTCGGTAGAAGGCATAAGCGGATTTTAAACGACGCGTTTGCCTATCAACCGGTTTTTTTTGACGTAGCGGGTATGCGAGATTGTTAATGGATATGCTTTTAGGGAATTTCTTTTCCAGCCAGAGAACTCACCAAACGTTTGCGTTCGAGCTGGTTGTTTGATGTGTTTTGTGCTCCCTCGCCAGCAAGACGACAACTCTGCCCACCGTGCAGATGTCTAATTAAAGGTTTGGCGCGAAGAACCATTCCCTTCAATGAGGTGGAAACATGCGTCGCCCCATTAAGGGGGCGGGCAGGGGGTCTTTTGAAGTTGTTGTGCGTGTGTGTGATGTGCGAGACAAGTGGCCTGAAAAGTTTCGTAATCACCCATGAAACAGTGCGAGCTTCGGTCCACGACAGATTGGCATTTATGGCACTTCACTGTGCACTTCATACATTCGTTAGGTCTTAATTTTGGGGCGTTTCAAGGTGCTTTTCAATGAGCTGAGGTGTGCGTAATGGTTACTGCTCCGTCGACACCAACGGACACTTAGGACAGTTTTGGTTTTTTTGGAGGGCGAACTTGAAGCCAAAATGAAAACCCAACACAAGGGAATGCAAAAAAAAGCGCGCCTACCAATTGCCACCCAGGAACTTGAGGCGCCAAAGAGATAGCCAATTTGAAGACACACGGAGTGAAGGAGAGTTTATACAACACAGTCATTACCACTTTTCACAGCGCCATCGTGTGGCCTTTTTTCTTGGGTGGCCATGAACATCCACTCCGCCAGCCGGGTGGTGGAGGAACATAAAAATAAATCAGGATATGCTCTTGCGCGTAAAGAGACTCAAAGCCACAAGACACGTTATTGTGCCCGACGTGGAAATTGGCAAAAGAGCGTGAAGAGGAGTGTGTTCAAAAGGAGTGAATCCGCCTTAACGACGAGATTGTAATTGAAATAGTTCTTCCACCTTCCAAAAACGGCAGTCTACAGTGCGCACTTGAGACGCCGTGCCGGTGGGCGTTCGTGGCGATGACCATTCCACAGCTGTACTGATGCCGCCAGGTGCAGGTGGTAGTGATCAGGAAGCATCATCACCCGCGTTGGTAGTTCAATCGCTGCCAGTGACACCTTCGAGAGTGGAGTCGGGCCACTTGAACATGAGCCGCATAAGGTACAGGCCGGGTGAACAGCACGCTTCCCTTCCCGCCGTGTCCCGAAGAGGTCGAAGAATAGTTTTCTCAAGCGCCACTCGAGAACAGGCTAACACAATGGTGTCCCGCACCAACAAGTGCATCACGGGTCCGCTCTACTCTCGGTTCGGGTCGTTACTTCCTCTACCCCAAAAGGAGCCAAGCGAAATGGTGCTGCCGTGAACTCTTGATTCGAGTGGGAAGTCTAAATTTTCTAACCTGTCAGCAAAAGGGAATGACGGCGTGGTACCGTAGCCGCAGACGCTTTGAAATCAGAGAACGACACTCTCGCCGTACGCTGGGTGGATAGGAAGAAGCATCGGAAGCTGTGTTGATAATTTATTTCAATTACTCTTCACGGGTTTTTCTCACTTTCGTACGTGGCGCGGATCGTATCGTCGCCCAAAGCCGTGACAACCTGGCGGCACCGGGCGATGATATTGGCGGTATCGATGGGCTGGCATCGCAGCAATTGAATCATCGCAACCGGTGCCGGTTTCCTTTTGCTGCTACGTACGCCGATGCTCACCGAGAGATAAACGGCCGAACGCCGGCACGCCTGGTGGATGATTGAAGCGATCCAACCACGGCGACCCAACCTATCCAGGCACGCTTGGGAATCCTCGTTTTCCCGTAATTGCCGCATGATATCGTTTATTTGCAGCCGCTGAGCGTGCTTGGGCTGTGAGGGCTCGTCTTGATCCTTTGCCTGGAATGTCGCATTGGAAGTTATGGACAAAAAACACGGTAAGGATACCGCACAGCACATCAACTACGGCATGCATTCGTTATTTGCTCGGGTCGTCTCCTCCAGGGCCACCAGTTGGGCCGAGCGAACGTTAGATGAGATGGTTTACCGAGAGATTCATATTAGTGCCGTAGGAAATGGAGCACAAAATCTTGCCCAACCATTCGCTTCGCTCCGGTAGAGGGGCAGCCATTGTGGGAATAATGACAGCAGGATTGGAAAGAAGTAATTGCAGTTCAGCCACCCGTGGATGTGCAAGATGTTACGTTGCGTCGGGCCGATTAAGATCAGATGTTTAAATTGGAACTTGTTACACGCGGAGGGTTGAAGCAAGGCTGTACGTGGTGGCTATGGTTAGAGAAGCGCTTACGCAACCCTTCTGAAAGTTGATGCAGCTTTAATGATTTCATGATTTTACATATGTTCAAGCAGCTTGCATATTGTTTGAGGCATGTGGTTTTTTTTTGTAGCTGTTGTATGAGTGAGAGATTAATTGACCAAACCCGGATCTTTCCCAGCCGGGTTGGCAGCAAGATTCCACCCAGTTTAACTTCATCTACAATTACCGCACCTTTCAACGCGCACGTCAATCTATGGTTCCCGCGAGACTCACTAATATCTGCAGAAGCTGCTCCAGCGCGGGCTTTAAAGAGGAGAACTCCACAAACAACCTCCCGCCAAATGTTTGCTACCGTTCTTCCAGTAGCGCCCCTTTTACCCACAACCGAACATATAATAAGTCCAGCTGAGGGGCTCGATAGCAACTGACACCTTCTCTTTTTTCTTTTGATTTTCATTCCAGACACATTATCGCTACAAACAATAATTCGCTGTAGCTCAGCACATTCCAGACCAGAGGTGCCAGTGTGTGTGTGTGTGTGTGTGTAATTTATCAAGACTTCAGCTCCGAACCGTACCTAAACCAATCAATCAATCAATCAAACAAGACGATCGTTTGATAGGTCGATCTTTGGGTCGATCGGGATCGTACACGGCGAAAAGTGTGCGAGAGTGGAGTGGATGTACGTGAGTTCTACCACTGTCTTGACCCCGGGAGAAGAGAAGCGCGGTGTTAAATACGTCTTGCCCCATTCAATCGCATCGATGTCGAAGTGCAAAAATAACAGACAGAAATAAAGTAAATAAAAATCAAGTCAGCCCACCAGGCAGAAGATGCGGGGTGCGAAATGGCTGCCAAGAACCTTGACCGTTGATACCGAACTGACAAGTGCTGGCCACTATCGCCGAGAATGTCGGCATACCGTGGATATACATTTTTGACGTTTTCTTTTCCTGCCAAGTGGCGTGAGCATACAGCGGCTTGCGAAAGGCTATTGTGCTGAGCCAATGTTCAAGTGCGGTGAGAGAAAAGTGTGGTTCCATTTCCAAGTGTTTCGCGTTGGTCGAAGAAGTGCGTGCGTTCAAGGACTTTAGTGGTCAGTTTTTGGGAACATTTCCATCCCCCCGTTCCAGGGGTTTTGCTTACTAGTGAACTTAGATAGTGTATCTGTGTGTGTGTGTGTGTGTGTGTGTGTGTGTGTGTGTGTGTGTGTGTGTGTGTGTGTTTGCAGCCAAAACAACAAGGACAGCGAGCAAAATGTATTGCCTTTGCCGATCGTCCAAAACCATCACGGTGCGGATCGTGCTGCTGGACGAGACGGACTTTCTTCACGAACTGCAGGTAAGCGTCCGGGGCGGTTTGTTCTCATTAATTTCTTCCTTCCCGTGGCGGGAGCTTCTTCAATGCCGTGGATACTCCGTCCATCCCGGTATGCCCGGAAGGCACCGTAATTCCTGCGGTCCTACGCGTGAAGAGGACGCGCCGACACCGGGCCACAATGCTAAAAACAACACACCACCACCAGCAGCGCCTTAAGACAAATGGAAAATTGAATGGAAATTGAGCTCGTTAACAATCGGCACCTGTGCCGGTGTGGCCGTGCCAGCGAACGGCTAACCATGCCGGCACCGGCTCCCGCTCAGCCTTGAGTTGGGCGCAAAAGTCACCAGAAGGCATCGCTCTTTCCTAGCTCTGGAGCTGCTTTGCCCTTCGTTCGGAACGCGCCCGCACACAGTACAAGGAAGAAGCCGTAATCGGCCGTACGCCATCTTTACTGTTTGCGAATGGTCTGTGGGTAGGGTGAGGAGATGGGGCTTCGTTCGGCACCTGCGGCACCACGGATGAGATGAAATTTATTCGAATTGAAAATCAAATTTATTCAATTCCATACAATAGTTATATTATCGCCTCATTGTTCTACCGGCTCAAGACGGCCAAGGGCCGAGTGCGGCCGTGCGCCCGGGCAGGATTTTCTTGTCCCTGCGGACATGGCGTACGTACGGTTGGCCGGCCGGCAGGTTGAACCCGTTCGATCGTAATTTCGTAGCCACGAGGCTTTGCTCTAGCCGGAATGTGTCTTTTGCATTATGGCTTCGGGTGCGGTGGAATTCCTTCCACCGAGAAACTGTGGAATGAATAATCCGATACTGCTGGTGGCTGGGGTTGAATCTTGAATTCAATTGTGGAACACACTTTGTCTGATCGACCGGTCCCGATAAGCGGTGGTTCGCGTTTGGTGGAATATTAAGAGAATTCTTCCAGGCTCGGCAAGGCTCATAAGCTGGACAGTATTTGTGGTACGGAATATTTAACTTGTTGTCTATTTCAATTGTATCATAACGATTGAAATATCCTTCATGTTTTTAAAGTTGCTTTAAAATAATAGTTAGCAGATGCCAGATTGATAGAATTGATGAAGAAGCTATACGTTTAATAATGTACTGAACGATCTATCGATGAATGGTTTAATCGCTAAGCGCGCTAGTAGTTCATACCCGCACGGACAAGTATCAATTCCAACATTTGCCGATTCTTTACAAGATCTCAAACTCGGTTTAAAATTGTATCCAATGTGTTACCGAAGAAAAGAAAGATGAACCTTCCACTGTTTCCAGTTTGTTACACAAGCAGAGCCACCAGTTTACAACCACCAAGCACACCGAAACTCATTATTTCTTTGCCGGTGTAGAATTTTATCACCGGTACCTCTTTCTTTCTTCTCGTTTTATCTCCCCTAGCAGAGCAAAATGCCAATTAAAACCAGATCGTTCCACCACTCGTCTTAAGTGCTAGCGTCCTTGAGGGGTGGGACGGAAACCCATTTCGCTTCGATAAGCCACTGCTGCTGTGCGCACAAAAGCGAACTGCAATTTACAGAATTGTAAAATAAAACTGTCCCCACTAAGCGTGTCCCGAGAGGCAGGAATAGTTAACCGTCGATGTTGATTTCGATTGGAACGCTTGGGAACGCTTATCGCTCGGTCGAACGCCCAAGTTTGCCCGAACCTAGTACAAGTAGTAACGACCCTTCGAAACGCGTACGCTTCGATGCGACCGAAGGTGTCCTGGACACTGGAGTCGGATCCAGCAGAAGGAGAGTGAAAATTATGTGTCTTAAATTCTGACCCGGAATGGATTTGCTAACGAGCGACACAACCCGGACGGACGAAACAGAGGATACCCGGTGTGGCTGTTGTTTTACGCAAGTTGCCTTGTTTGTCTGCTGTTTTATTGTTGCTGTATCCTAGCCGGCAGCACATCGCCGCTGAGCGCGAACATTGAAAGCGCGAAAATTGCATTGCGATTGTAAAATACCATCGTCGAATCGTTCGAGGGTTAGTAAAAATCGAATCCTCGTTCCTCGGTGAAACGAATGGGGCGAAAACAGCTCAGCATGCTAATTGTAAATCGTAAAGACAGGTCGCGGGCAGGTCGTTATATCCCCGGTATATCGTTAACGCATTAAATGGGATCTTTCCAGGCAAGTTGCAGTTTTTCCACACCCCAACCGGTGACTTTGAAAGCTATAAAACCATTCCATTATTGATGAGCGATGTTTAGTGGCAAAACAGTGGTGCTGTTGCGATGTCTGTCGAGAGTTATGTGCTTGAAAAACTTATTCAATCCAATCTAAATGGAGGAAAAAAGGGACCACCGTTCCAGATCATAAACCGCAGCCCGGAGTGGATGGAAAATGCTGGTTTGGGCCCGTTTGCTGGCGCATGAAGGTATCCTGCCAGCAAAACGGCAGACGTTGGTTGGTGGATAATCGTTTCACACCTCCGGCTGGGGGAGCGGGAGCATTTACTATTTACTGATTCATTAGTCCAGATGGAAAACCAGAACGCTCCGAAGAGTGTTTTTCGAACGGCGTCCCATGATTGTTACGTGTGAGGAAGCTGGAAGAAGCGATTCTCTGTGTTCTGTTCTTATTTATGTTTGGGACCGGCAGTACCCTCCACCACCAGCGCACCGAAAAACCAAACCTGCAGCAATTATAGACCTATTTCCTTTGCCGAATGATGCGAAACTTTTACCGAAACTGTACCCAAATGCCCGCATTCGGCCGTCGGCTGTCGGTTGTACGTCTTCAAGATGAATGGTCCCAGCAGGGTTGGGCTGGAGGGGATCGGACGCCAGCACAGGGTCAGGATTTTTCAGTGAGCGTTTCCGTTCGGGTTTCGTCGCATGCAAAATTCGGCGGAAGGGAAGCACGGGAATGAATTATTAAGACCTTCCAGTGGTGCTCCAATAACTTACGTGTTTTATGGAGTTTAGCATTGTTAATGTTATCATTGGGCTTTTTTGCGGGGTGCTGCGATGAAAGCTTCGTTTGATCACAGCGTTTTTATCTCAGAAACGTTAGTTATGTTAATGTTAACCGAGTTGATGGTTGCTTTTGCCACTCAGAAAACAGGAGGGTAGAATAAGGCATGCTGTGTGTGATATTAGCATTATGAAGTTGTAGTGTTTTAATGTAAATTTAGTCATGCCTTGTACAATTAATCTAGATGAAAGATAGTACGCAAACATCACAACTGGCATAACAAAGGCAGCCAGCCAGCTAGCAATCGCTTAATCGGATCTGGGTCTAAATGGAACGAAACGCTCTGCCTAAATAATGCATAAAGCGACAATGTGTTCCCGGGATGTGCTGGAGAGCTGTGCACACAGCGCACAGAAACGGAACACAATATTCTCACAGTGCAGCCATAAAGTAACGATGCTTCGGGCTTTAGTGCTCTGGTTTATTCTGAGCGTTAAGTGAGCTGAGCAGCCATGCTGGAGAGCCGCTAATTAACTGCCGGATTATGGGTTTGGCATCTTATTTACCGCTCGATGGAACGGGTAACTACTGCACACGGTATCTCTCACACCAATGGCAACCTACATTCTGTGAGTGCTGAACATGAACTTTGTGCTATGGGGGCTCCCTCCCAGAAACGGTGACTCCCAGAGTCTGTTACGGGGAAGAAAATGTACGGGAACCTACTCCAAAACAATGGTGAGAAGATGTTTTCTTTTAGTTTGCTGTCGCATTTGAGTTTTTCAGTGAACATTGCTACATTGGTCTCATAAACAGGAACATATAAATATCATAACGACTTTCTGCTTACCTGCTTATCAGACGTCCTTCTTGAAAGTATCTTCAGTATCTTCAGCCCGAAAAGCTTAGATCTCAGAACATGTTGGATCCTTCATACCTCCTTACCCTTTAAGCTGCATTCTAAGTATGGAGATCTGAAAAAAGGTTGAAAACCGTTGTTTTCTATAAAAATGATTAAGATAGTTATGACTTTGACACAATTTGTATTGTTTAAGTAACGATTGAATATCCCATGGGAAATAGTTTATTTCAAACTCAACAAAAGCATTACAAACGACCCCCTGGTACTGCTACCACGCTCTGCTCATACCCATAAGCGGTCAAGGAATGCAACTCCGGCTCTGGTTACGCATGCCGCTACTGCAGCACAAAAGAGTACTGGTTGCAATGCAGCAAACCGGTATATTGTTTGCGCTCCAGCCAACAAGACGGTTCCATCCAAGCACGCCCCATCAGCCACCCCTCAGATCCAATCACTTAAATACACTTTCTACGCTATAATTAACTAACACGTGCACTAACAGTGCTCTATGCTCTAAAAAGTGAGAGGACACCCCGGCAGTCCTCCCAACCTATATGGGTGCCGATGCAGTGCGTGTGCGAGTACGCGATGGGCAACTGCATTTCGCATGACTGCACACACACACACACACAGCGTATGGTTACAATCGGGTGGGCAGAAAGAAATCGTAATCGTTTTTGGGGTGAAAACAGCGGCAAGTGAAGACACTCCGCTATGTGGGGCCACTTGGGGAGGGAGAGAAAGGGGAGAGGGCCGTCCGCCTACCCTTACCAGATCAGCCGAGGGACACTCCTCGAGCCCCAATTAGCTCGCGATCGTTATCGGTGTCGGCGTGGTGAAGATCGGCACCGATTTCAGCTCATTGAGCGCTTAATGTTTCATCGCATTTGATTTTCCCTTTTCCCCACAAGACCTAGCTTTCCTGTCCTTCTTTGCCAGTGAGCCAGGGAGCCGGTTTCAGCGACGCTGATATATGGCAGTTTTCCACTTTTGCACACTTTTCCGGCAAATGAAGCGTACGCGGACTGCACCGACGAAACTGAAGTGGTCCAGCTCAACCCTTTCCAAGCTCCAAGTGTTTGGGATCGACACGATGGGAGAGTGGGGAACGGGGGCATAAAACCATCCCGAAAAAAAAGTTAATTATGCACGTACTCGCGAGATCGGTCATCGAACGGGCACAGGCATCAAACGTTGGCGTCACTTCAAGTGCATCGTCCCGGGCGCAAGCTGGAAAATTAGTTCCCAGTTTGGAAATTATCGCCCTTTGCTGATGAACTGTGCGCGCAGCCACTCACGAGTGGGTGCTCCATTTCGATTCGATGATTGTTCAGCTTTAAGCGGAGCGTGTCATAACGTTCCGATGATCCAATGCCTCCATCGGGAAGGTTGTTCCCCGCGCTGCGCGCAACAAAGATAAATAGTTCGATTTTCAATAATTGCATCCGTAATGCTATTTCGATTAAACGGACCACCCGATTGAACAATCGGACGGTGGGTGGCGGTAAACATTATTTAAAAAATCATTACCTCGTTTATAATGCAAATTTCATTTTTTTGTATCACAAACCAAAGCTTTCGAGGAACATGTAGAACGTTTCCGCACAGCACAGGGAACACACTAAATTGCATTCGCAGCGCTCAAACACGAACAGAGGAAGGAGACGCTTTAGTGCGGTCAATCCTTATTTGGTGTGTGTGTGACGTTGCGGTTGATTTTATTTGATGAGCCTTGTTCAATGAGTGGCTTTTTCGACGGGGACTGCGGGGCAATGGTTTTTGATGCAAATAATTAAATCATATTTATTCTGGCCTTTATTCCGCACGCTCTGTTGGTAAGAGATGAGAGAGGAAGTGAAGCATTAATTACGGTTAAAATAATCGGCTGCTTAATGGGCTGATTTAAAACTTCAATAAACCGCTCTATTAGATGTATTTTAGCCGAATGAAATCAACCGTACACAATTTGGCTACAATAAAGTGCCAACCGGCTAGGCTTCAAACTAGATCTGCCAATCTGCCGCACCTCGGTTACCGATCACACGGGTTAGAGACACACGATGACCGTCGCCCGCTTCCCCTTCGGCATCGGCACCGAGGCACAAAAACAGGCCCAAAGCCGCGATCCAACGCGACGGCAACGCGGCAAAGGAATTTGAATATTTTATCGTGCCCTCCTTTCGACCTTCACTCATCAATCAATGCGGGACCCGCGGCGGTGGCGGCCGCGAGCCATCTAGCGTTCTACAAAAAAAGCATCCCACTATAAATCTGAAGCAGTCACTCGTGAACCTGCCGGGCGCAGTGCGTTTACCCTATCCGGGCCGGGGAGCTATTTTTTTTTTTGGTATTTTGATTCTCTGTTCCATCTTCCCAAAAGCTCGATCGAAACCAAGGTAGCGAAGGAAGCATTGAACCATCGTATTTATTTTTGCTTTGCGCTCACCCCAGCGAGCCCCCTTGGAACATCACATTCACCGAAACGGAGTTGTTTCCAGAGCTGAAATCGAACTTGCGCGCGCCCGGTCTTCCGAGAGGTAATCGATTCTTCTTTTAGGGCTGAAGGTGAAGGTGGTTGAGATGAAATCATGCCACGGGCGATAGTGGCCATAGATCGAGCCTGGACCGGCAGACCCGGTACACAAAGATCGATGACCGGTGGGGGAGCGCGGGGCTGCAGCAACGAAAATGAAACACTCCGGTATAAAGTTAAATAAAGCTACTTCTACTTCTTGCAGCCGAATTGTTACCGTTTCGGCATAGAATGAGTGCCGCAAGCTCTGGGAGGATAAATAAAATGTTCTTCTCGATGATAGTGTGTACGATAGTGCTCCGGTCTGAAGCTTATGCTCGGGCTGTCTACGATCGTACCTATCGTCCGCGATGGGGTGAAGGAAACGAGATTCGATCACAATGGGAGTGGGCTTCAGACAGACTAGGAGTACTGTAGAGCCAAGCGAAACCAAATTGCATTTTTTGTTTGTTTCATCCATCTCACCTTCAAGGTCTCGTTTGAATGTACTCTCTTAAACTCACTTCAAATAAATAGGTTGAACATTGTTAAAAAGGTCACAGCGCAGATCGCCTTTTTAAGTGTGCAAAAACTCCCTATCAATCATCACAGAGAGAGATAGAGAGAGTGAGAGAGAGAGAGAGATAGAGAGAGTGGGATAGAAGCAAACAAAAACTACCAACACTTTACCCAACATTCTGGTCAAAACTCCATTTTTTTGTTCTTTCTCCTTCTACAGACTCTCATCGCGTCTAATAGTTTGGCTTCTTTGTTTTCCCTTAACCCACATAAAACTGCCCACCGGTGTTTTTGTTGTTGCTGCCCAATCGAGCGAACGCTTATTTGCGTACACATTTAGATAAAACTGACCAACACGCGCCGTCCCTTGCCTCCACCGCCTGTTCAGGGTTCGCGCTGCTGTGGGCCGTTTTAACGTTTTCCTTTTTATGACTTGCACTTTTCTTTAGCGTCGCTTTTTTATAGCACGTGTGTGCTTTTTCGGTTGACTTTTTTTTGCTTTTTGTTTGTTTTTTATATATTTTGATGGTGAATGTGTGTATGTTTTTTTTCTTCTTCTTTTCTCGCGATACGTGCATTGTGTTTGGGAATCTTCATTTAATCGTATCTAATCGTGCGGTTTGCCCATAATAGTAAATGGTGATGTTTGCTTTTAAAAGCGATCGTGAAACAGTCGAATCGTGTAGGGAGGTGTGTGTGGGTGCGTGTGTGTGTGTGTGTGTGTGTGTGTGTGTGTGTGTGTGTGTGTGTGTGTGTGTGTTTGTGTGAAATGGTAGTGTTGCATTCACAGTACGACAGATAAAATAGAATATCTTTCGCTCACTCCAGCAGCGGTTGTGGATATTAAGGTTTGTAATCTCCAGCCTGATAAGCGTTAAATGTGTGAAGAAATGTACAAAGGGCCATTCAAAGAATCATTGAATACTACTCAAAAGAATTTGGTCAATTTTTTCACAAAATAAACAGAGATTAACAAAGAGAACCAAAGTTTAACACTTTTCAGAAATTTTGTAGAATACAAACATATAATAAATAAATATAACAAGTCATGCTGGTTGTGATAGACACTGTAATCAAACCTTCATTTCATTCAAACAAAATTGAGAGTAATTTCAACAAAATTCAATTAAAGTATTGAGTGTACGGTGTCATTTAGTTGATTTTTCTACACATCCACCAAGCCAAACTAAAATCTACAATTAAATCCAGCAACAGGTCACCTGCTATTGAAAACACACAAAAAGTACCCACATGCCAAACACGTCCCATCCGGAGTGATATGCTTTTCAATTTAGGCTAATTAAATTAGCTGAACAAAACACTGATTCAATTTCGCCCCATGCAGCCGTCACGAGTCACGGCAAATGGCCAACGGAAACCCCACCCCCTCGACCATCACCATCCGCCCCTTGTGTGTGTGTGTATCCGACAAGAAAACACAGCACCATAGGTCAAGCTCGTTATGTGTGTTGCACGCTGTCGTGCCCGTACGGGGCTCTCAGCAACTTTTATCGTTATTTTTATTTCCTCCGGTGTCTCCGTTGCAATTGCAATTCCGACCCTGAGCGCCGCTGTGTGTGACGCTGACTCACTAGCTAGAGCATGAAGGGGCGCCCAAGCGCCGGTGTGTTGCCGCTGCATGTCCTGTCAGTGTTGCATCCTGCCTCGCCCAGAGGTCGCCCCATCGTGCGACCGACAGTGCTCCAAAGTTCAAAGAGTGAAGTCGGTCTGACGCTCTGGCACCGAGCGACACACTGGTTGTGTGATGTGAGAGCGTTATAACCTCCATGTTTCAACCCTCCATTCCTCCCCACCACTAAGCAGCGTCTTGCGTTGCTGCTGTTGATGCTGGCTCGTGATGAGCGGATCTTGGGAAGCTGCCCAAAACAAACGATGGCCCTGGAGGTTCACAGCGTTGGACGAATGTTTTCCGGTCGGCCGGGAATGTCCTACCCTTGCTGCTGCTCGGTGTGGTACATCCTAGATTGGAATGATGTTTTATGTCCCGGTACCCCTGTCCCGCGCGTTCCTCTTTTTTTTCGGCTGGTGTGAAGACAGTCCGGCGACTCCGGCGAACTCTACGGTTACGGGCCATTTTGCCCGGTCACCGGCATACGGGGTTTCGCCGGCTCGATGCGGGGCAAGATACTTATGTGCTCGAGAGATGGTTATCTGCCGAGGTTTCAGCGGCCTATCGGCGCCAGCCCAAGCAGTGAAGCTCGGAAAAATCTCGATGCAGCAGCTCTATGCAACGGACGATATGCGATGAGCAAAGAAGAACCCAACAAAAAAAAACCACCGAGCATACAAGAATACAATGCTAATTCATTGTTGCCATAGGTTTTTCCTTATCCGTTTCCCAGGCAGGCAAAATAAAACCATCAACACGCTTGTGTTACCATTTTCCCCCCCATCCGATGTGGGACGGTGCCCTGCTCTCGTTCCATATTCATGGTTGATAACGTTCTGAGCAGCAAAACCAGGGAGGATGCTGCTTTTTTCTTCTTTATTTCATTAAATTTGCGTCCCCTCCCCGCACGAGCGAAGGGCAACGGGTCTGCGACCTGCCGCTGGTGGGAAACGACCGGCCTGAAACAATAGGACCGGGCCAAAGATAAAGCCTAATGATTATTTAATTTCTTCCCTGCTCTGTTTATTGACTTGAGGCTCTCTCGCTCTGCTTTCCCTTCGAGGCTGCTGCATGTGAGAAGTTGCGAAGCTAAAGCACGGGAAAGCGCTTTCCCTTCCCGCGCATGTTGCTCTGAGTATGTGAGTACAGAGTATGTGTGTGTGTGTGTTTCTATGTATTGAATATAAATAATTTATCAAAACTCATCGGTGCATGAAAAGTGCCGATGATGGAATATTTACGACCCGGTAAGCATCCTATCCAATTATTTCCAACCGTCGCTCGTCCTTTCTTTTTTATTTCTGTGCGCCACCCACCTACCCATGTGTGTGTGTTGCGACCCGGTTCTGGGATGGTATTAGAAAGCAGTATGCTAAACCGTACCGGGACCGGCAAGTAGCAGTATTTACTTTTCAACCCCCCGCACAGTTTCACTTATTGTATCAATTCTGAGCATATGTGTGCGGAGAGATGTCCTGGGGTTGCTTTGGTAGAGGAAATTACCACCCAAGCATAGTTATGATTCTAATGTGAGGTAAAAAAACACAGAAGATAAGTGTATAGTCGGCACTAGAGACACTTACAGTGCTGGAGGTGGAGTTAATTAGTCTAGCAGCGAGACTGTCTGACTTTTATCATCAACTCTCGAAAGCCATTCAAACGCGTACAGTGTGTAGCTTTACAGTTTTAATTTCTTTTTTGTCTGCAGTGAAATTAACTTTATCACCTTCAGCAGTAAAAGTAGCTAATTAAACAATCGTACTTCTTGTTGGTGGATGGCGACATCACTTCTTCACTTGCAGAAGAATAAGTGGCGGGAAGACGAACACTTAAGTTACCATCTTCAGATTTATGTGGCCACTTTTGACTTCGTTTCGAATTTCGCTTGCTAACAGAGTTCAAGCTGTCAAGTTGACAGGTAGTGTCAGGTTTACTGTTTTTGACAGCTTCCAAAAAACTTCGTTCACGCTTTTATAGGCTCTCTGATGGTTATGAGGATCTACTTGCATGTAATTTATCGTTTTGTTGAGTAATCTTTTACGATCAGTTTGGTCTAATGTTGCTCACAATGTAAAAAATAACAAACAACTGAATAAAAACTAGATCGTATCACAAGAACTGTTTGGGCTTTGTTGAGATCAAAACGATAAAATATGGCACTACTCTCATAAGAACGTGCAGTAAGCATCACAAACCCGACTGCACCGAAGTGCGCCTGTGGCAGTGGCTCTCGGTGTGAATCAAACTGCACTGCACCAGACTTGGACTGTGCTACTGTGTGAAATCATCGGTGCGAGCGCGTGTAGGACGCAAATGACTCGCACGTAGGAACAAACTAGACACAGCAGGCTAGAGCATACACACACACGTGGAGTCCCGGTGATGCTGTGCATAGTAGCACAGCAGTCGGTGACTATTTTATTTTTTTTATTCTGCGCTTTTGTTGCTCGCTGTTTCGGTTTGCTTCTCCTCCGCATCCACTCCCCGATGGCTTTTCATAAGCAATCATTAACAATTCAAAACAACTATATAAATTATATCGCAAAAATGACAAGTCAGCTGTAGCGGGCGAGAGAGGTAGGAAAGGTGGCTTACAATTGCTCCCGCCGTTGAAATGGAACCAGTGGGAAAGATTCTCTAGGGGTTCCGCTTTGAAATGGCCCATGGCTTGCAGCTCTTATGGTGGAGCTATTCCGAGGTTGTGTGTTTTTTTCGGGCTGTTAACAGGCAAACACATTCACAGCCGCTACATGCACAGCAGCGCCCGAGACTCCATTAGCCTTGATTGTCTGGTATAAAGTGCAGCGCTTCCCCAACTCTGTGAGGGCTAACACAAAAAAAGAAGGTGGGAAATAAAAACATCGCACACCGGTTACATTTCCTATCCCAAGGGACCTGTGCTCGTTGGACTGGGTGTGTGTATTCCTGCAACGGGGACCAGTGTACGACGCCCAATTCATCCTCACGGTGTTCACGTTAAAGTGGCAAGCAATGCCGCCGTATGCAAACGGGAAGACCTCTTGACAGCAACGTGTACCCTGTCCGTGTCCGCTTTTTTTAGATGGCAGAGCAACAAGCGCTTATGCTTGCGTTGTCAGCCCACAAAAACACAAAGCTGGTCGAGATGGCCCCTCCAACTAGCGCGCGCGCATCATAATGACATGAAAACATTTTCAAAAATTGCATCCAGCGCGAAATTGCAAGAAGAGGGCGTTCTGCTGATAGGATGCGTTACTACTGTAGCGCATGCAAGCTCTTGAAATGTTGTTGTGAATGAGGGTTTTTATTGGGCGCATTGTGGGCCACTAGCATGTTTTTAAGAGTTTTTAAGCTTTTGAGGTTCGTTGAACGTTGAAATGTTGCACTCGGAATAATTAATTCTATCGCATAAAAGACGAAGCAGTCATAAAAGACGAAGCAGGAAAAGAGTTGTCGTTCCACGTATAAAGCAATTCAAAAGAGTCATTACTCATCCAGTCCAGTATTATTGCTCACAGAACCCGTCGAAAAACTGCAACCAAACAATGAAGGCATTTATTTTGAAAGAATCCACATAAATACCAATTACCGCCATCAGTGCCGGAGGTGCTAAATTTAATTAGACAAACATGCTTGATTATTTAAAGAATGGCAGAAATGGCCCACGATTAACTTCTGTGCCATTTATCAGTGGATCAACTGGAGTGCTGGAGGAGAACGGCCGATTCTCTCTCTCTCTCTCTCTTTCCATATCAATATGCATCTTAACCGGCACCCATCGATGGTTGAATTGCACGCGCCAGTTGCAGAGCAGAATCGGAGGACCTCCCGCCGACACAAGCACTTAATCTGCGTCGAGCACGATCGTACACACACGACAAGTACCGCAGCATAATCCGCCAAACGGCAAGGCATTCTGGCCGTAAGAGGCCGTAGCCCCAAGAGCTAACGAGGCAAAAAATAAATAGTACCACGGGGGCGAGCTGTTGGGGTCGGCTCTCCGCCGCCGCCGCCATCTCGCGGTCAATAATCGGGGACGACCGGAGCCGTAATAAAATGGTATAAACAGCGATAATAGCTGTCGATTATAAGCGATTTCGTATAACTTAATATCGGCAATTATCATTCGTAATTATGGTAGAACGCGCTGCACACACTCGAGCGCACCCTCCGGGAACTGGATACCCCCGCCGCCGCCGGAACAAGAACGTGATAGAGAGTATGAACGGTGGGGGAGAACACACCATTTTCCTAGCACATGTGTGTGTGGGTTGTGCAGCCAGAATGCAAAAGCGCAATTTCGCAGTGCTGGGGCTGCAGGGAGTCGACTACTGCATATCGAACAAGACAGGCAGCGATTCTTCGCGCCCCGGCGACACTAGTAATCACGCGGGCCACCACAATCATTGAATAAAGTTCGGTTAATGAGCTATAATTACGTCGCCGGTCCCTTGCCCTCCCGCTGCGCCGCGCTGGGGATCGACCGACGAAGACGTCGTGCAGGCTAGTTACATGTTCCGCCGGCGCTTCTGTTGGGCGCCGGCGGGAGTTGGGTGGGCGCATTTGATGAACTGCGGTTTTTGCGTGCTCCCTACCCGGGAAGGGCGGGTTCTCGATGAGCTGGATGATGTTGATTCGGCGAAGATGGCGTTACCATGTGGTTCGCATTAATATTGCGGAACGGAAAATTGGTGTCGCGCTAGGCAGTCAGGATAGGATAATCGTTAACGCCGGCGAAGGTGTTGCTCAAGTGCCGCCGCACTCATTCAGCCGGGCGGAAGTGTTTAATTAAGTTTTTACATGCATCGTGGAGTGGTGGTGGATACGGCTCCTGTACGGCTAATGGAAAGCGGCAAATGAGCTTTCTATTCTGTGCCTAAATGTCGACTTTCTAAATCGAACCAAACGATAGCAAAATGGGGCCCTTTTACCAGAGCAAGAATTGGAGTGCCGACAGCGGAACCTTTTCAGCGCGGCAGACAGCGTTAGACGCTAGAACTGAATTCCATTTCCAGTTTCGAGATCATCTGAAAAGCCCTTCTTCCCGTGTGAATGTTGAAGGTCGCGGGATCGTCAACGGTTCGCGCCGGGTGCTCGTTTGAAGTTCCGGCAAGGCCTACGGAGCGAAGCCAAGACGAAGGTATTGAGGTGAAGTGCCCGCCCCATAACTCCAAGAGTTCGCACACACACACACCTGGCAAAGGGTTTTAGGGTCGTTATTTCGTGCCGCGCTGTCAGGTCGCGGGGAAAACCCAACCGACCATTCTTCATGCAATAAAAGAGCGCCCGCGATGGGCCTTTTTGTGCTGCATTGCCGCACGAATGCCATAGCCGTGATGTCTTAATTATGGAATTGCACATACGGATACCCTTTATGCACAGTGCCCACCACCGCTCACTGCTGCTCGTTCTTACGTGCGCTTGCCAATGGAAGAGCGAGAGAGCGAGGAGCAGCGCAATCGTGTAGTGCTTCACGTAATTTCATGCTATTTTATTTTTTGCCCTCTTTGTGCCCTTCGTCCCCTTTTGGAGGTGTTCTTTCTACACTCACAAAAAAAACTCAAACACATGCTACCACTCAGTGGCCATCATACAGGCGAGGCCGCCAACATAGCAGTCGAGAGGGGCATGCAAATGAAGAATTACCGCTCCACTGCTCCAGTTGCAGCTCGGCGGCGCTCTAGTATTTGCCCATTGAACTCGTGCGACTCCCGGGGTTCGTTGTTCTCGCCCGGCAAAAGCGCAGAGATGCCAGCGTGCCGTTTCCCGGGGAGAGGTTTTGTTCGCGAATCAATTGCTCCAGCACCTTTGCATCGTGGCTCCCATCGTGGCTACCCAGAATGCCGGAACTGTACCGCATCCGGCGTGGCGTGTTTTTTTTCGCGCCCTTTTGATCGTCAATCTCCATGCTCGATGCCTTCGCCCTTCCCACCAAGGGCGTAATGAGCATGAGCGCAGCTTCCTGCCAACAGTGAGGTGTGTGTGCCAAGCTTTTTTTTATAGTGCGCCATTCTGTTTGTCATTTCATATTTTTGCACTTCCCCTCACTTTCGTTGGGCGCTCGTACACCACCGTGGGATGCATTATTATTTGAATATTCCTTCCCACCGTGTGGCTCTGTCTGTGTGAGGGCCATTCGAGGCGGAACGTATGATGAAGTGTACTCACACAGTGCTGTGTTCCCATAAAAAAGCGACTTTAGCGCTCGCTGCCCCGCCCGAAGGTGGAAGCGATGGAGTGTGATTTTACAATTAAATTATGTGTTTTATGCTCTGTTTTCCTGCGCGTAATTAAATGTTTCCGTGTATGCAGCAACACACAGAAAAATAAGTACAACAATACCTGCACAAAAAGCTCTTTGGAAGCGTTCTATGTGGTTTTAAATGCTTGTTTCTGTGACGTTACGACTGTGTTGAGCTGCAAAAACTTTCCTCCTCCAGAGGCTCTATCTGACAGCCAAACAACAGAAAAAACGGGGCAGTTCACGAAAAAAGCCATCACTTTTTGATTAAATCTTAATGTCCCGCAGAAACACGCTACAGTTTAGTGCCGTTTAGGCTCAATAAAGTGTCTGTTTTCTTAATCTTCTTACCACGGCGCTACCGGCAGCTATCCGATGTGCAAAGTTCGCCAACACTTGTTAATAGCTTATGCGCGCTTATGCGTTTGAAGTCGAAGCCTCCAGAGCTTTAACACCACACTTTTGAGGGAGTTGTTGGTAAACGATCGATACCCCTTGGCGATCTATGTCAGCCCCGGGGTCGCTCCATATGGAGCGCCAAGCTACTAGATACTAGCACGAAATTCGAGATTCGAGAGTGAGAGGGCAAACCACGCTTGTCTAGGCCTAGGACCTGAGCCGGGTGTAAAAACGCACATTACGCCGGGGCCGATTATACCAACCTGTCAGCTTGTGGAACGAGTTCGATCACTCACATCACTTTATGACAGCGTTCGGTTCGGCTTCGTGTGCCCCAAATGCGGCTCTGTTGTCGCAGCTTCACCTTCACTTTCATCGTTTGGACAATTACGTCGTGCGTCTCCTTCTCTCTCTTTCTATCTCTCTCTGATTATCACTCTATGATCAGAAATGGTTCAAGGCTTTTTTCGGGTGCTTGTGAAGCAAGGGTGATGTAGAGCTAGGATTCGCCGAACGAGGTTCGCGTGCGCAAAGGGTTTCGCGTGTAGATCACCCCCTAGATATGGCGGCAGCTCTGTTGTAGTCTCACTCCTTTTTTTAAAGCAAGCAACGAACAAAACTGTGCGCAATTTATTACCACTGCCGGGCAACAAGGCACCGAAGGACCGAAGCACTGGACGCGACACGGATGACGGATTTCTGACGCGCTTTTCCGCATTGGTCGGTGTGCACGATCGATCGATCCAGATTGCCCGCCGGGGGGCACAAATTAGCGGGCGATCGGTGCGCAAGTATCAGGGTCCCGGTACTGTGCCCCAGTACGCAAAAGCCTGTTCTATTGACTACAGCGTGCCGCAGGGTCAGCGATTATCCAAGATCCGAGTCTAGCGTGGTGCGTGGTGCAGAGGGGAAACGAGGAAGAACTCGCTGACCTAAACGGAACACAGCACAAGATTAGATGCCATTCCTACGCTTTCGTGTCAGGAGGCTCGTCGGAGTGCCGCCGCTGCCACACACTTATCTCGCCGCGGTGATCTAGACCGAACAGACACACGAACACGGGCGGGCACAAAAAGGGGGCAACGGTTAGCCCCACGGTGACTTGATTGATGCCTAGCATTTGTGAGAACAGTTGTTGAATTAATTATGACTATCGAAAGGAGCCGGTGGAGCTGGGCTTCGATCAAGATTCGAGCGTTATTTAGTTGTACCGCGTTGGTCGATGCGCGCCGGGTAATCTCACGAGACGATTCTCGCCGAAGCGATGAAAGATTCCTTCGCTCAAGGTTGCTCTTCGTGTGAGTGACGCGTTTATAGTAACGCATCCGGGGCTGCTCAAAACCGCAAAGCTTGGGGGATGACATTTTATTGCACACCGACAGTTTATATGGAATTAAAAATTGAACAAACAACTCACTCCGCCCCGAGTTCTTCGTCTTCCGAGCGTGTGTGTAAGCTACCTTGAGAGTTAATTATGATTTTCGAATTCAGTTTTATTGCACAAACCACCCTCTCCGTCTCAGTCGTTCAGGGCAGCTCAACACAAAGTTTACTACCTTTTTCGGTAGCGCAGAGAATGCAACCAGAGGTGCTCGATGGGTTTGAGCGAGTTTCTATGTTTTATTAGGCCCCACCTCCCCGCCATGGTTAAGCATAATCCATACGTGAGCGATTGCCTTCTACGCTCTCCGAAACAAGCGCCTCAGGTTTGGTTAATCATTATGATTTTTATTGATTTGTTGTGAGTGATTTTGGGGCGAAAAGGCGCATGATCGTGCGGCGGGGCTGGGCTAAAAACCGGCAGCCCAGCATCGTAAACTCATTTCAAGGATAGTGCTCTTAAGAGGGCCACAACTTTCCTGGAACTGGCCCAAAACGAGCCTTCAAGCCTGTGTTTATGGTTTTGGTTTTAGTTTTAATGGATGCCGTGTGCTGTGGCCGCCCCGAAACCAATACTTACCCCGTTCGGCATTCAACGCCGATCCCGGCAGCATCCATTGTAGTGGCCTTTCCGATCTGAACTTTTATAACGAAGTCTGCCACGGCACTGGCACCAAATGCCAGCGCAAAGATCCTCTTTCTTTGCGAAATTAGTCAACCGTAAGTCCGGAGGAGCCGTCATTAATTTAACACCGTCTTCTTTCTCGCCTCGTTACAGGTACGGTTGCTGCCCCTTTCCATTCCGACCTTACATCCTTCCATTTTCCCAGGATAAGTAAGTAAGAAATGAGTGTTCCTCCCACTGGACACACAATAACTCGCGCCCAAAGGAACGGCAGGGGCGATTCCCCGTTTTTTGCACTTCGATTTTTTGGACACATGCTCAACCGACGCCGAAGACATCGTCGTGTGTAAGACAAATGTCGACCCATTCTTTTCCGTCCGAGTGTGTCCGTATGAGTGTGTGTGTGTGTGTGTGGCTGACTTGAGTGGAGTAAACTTCTCGGTTTACACCAGATACCAACGTGCAGGATCATCATCATACACCGGTACCGGTCGGGGGCAGCACAAGATTCCGATAATTTGCTGCCGGTAACGAAATTAATTACACCATTAATCAGCTTCCCTTTTCGGGGGTCGGCGGACCCAAATGGGATCTGCAGTGCTTTTGGGCAGATTGGGTGGAACTCAAGCACTCCGCTGTACTCGGCTACCACAGGGAGAACAGAGGAAAACAGCGCGTCTTATCGGTGATGTTCGATCTGTTGTCCAAGATCTGACAAAGTCTTGGCCGAAGGCCCGAAGAAAAATTGTAACAAACTCTCGCACAGCCCACATGTTTTTTTTTCGCACTGCCGAGTGTATGTGTACATACACGAACGCGAGGAAGTGGGTGCATGTTGTTGGACAAGCTTGTCAAAGTCGGAGCGCGCGCGCGGTTCGCGACAGCCAAGCCCCAAACGTGTTCTGCGCACACCAAAACGCGGAGCGGATCACAGCAGTGACAGGTGGTCATAAATACTCATTAGCATTTTTGGCGGCTGCCGACATGAACAGGGCCGTACCGAGTGTCGTGGCAGTGCCAGTGGGATTTGCCTATAATCAGTCGCACCTCCGGACTGGATTGAAACAACCGCACGGACCGATGCGCGCTGCATGCTGCTGTGCCTCACCATTTCTTTGCAGATGCGCTGCCGCAACAAAGTGCTACAAAATCAGAATCTACATTCTGGCAAACCGGCACCGGTGCGTACCAAGCGTCCGAAGCAGCAAACGGTCTATGTGCAGCGTTCGCTTCGACACCTCAGCCCGCAAGGCTTTGTTTACAATGTTTTATCAATCCCCGCGTCTAGCCGTGCGGGCCAGCGAACGATGCATAATTTATGGTCAAACCTTTTAAGTCCTGCCAGCGCTTGCTCGCATACACAGCAGAGCATCTCAACGGCAGCGTTCTTTGCCCATGCCGCTGACCAGTCGCGGGGGGGGGGGGGGGGCGAGCTAGGTCGAAGCATTCCTATGCCTTCGCGGTCCAGGGAATGCTCGGCTGCGGCTTCCCGCACAATGCGCACGGTTGGTGGGTTGCGGCAAAACGCAACGCGGTGTGTGGATGTGAAAAATCCACATTCGCTCGTTTCCGCGAGTAATCGCACCGTGCACACGCATCGCGGTACCGCCCGGATGCATTCCGCCCGAAGACGAGCCCCGGTCAGGTCTCATTGAACTTACGCGCGTACGATAAGATCGCGCCGTGGGACGTGTAGCGGCTGCGTTGTGCAACCCAACCCCAAAACGGGGCTTTATCGAAGGCGGCAGATAATGGAACATGGACAAGTTTATTAACGTTGTTTGCCCCGGTCGGTCGGCAAGGTGAAGGAGGAGTCGTTCTATTTTTGTAACGCGCAGGACGGTGTTTGGCCGTTTCGGCAGCTAGAATTACGTTTGGGAAAAAGAAAGAGTCCAGAGGCAGCCTTCGTTTATTCGGTATGTTCGAGTTCGATGTATCAACTTTGCACAAGAGTTTAAGAAGTCAGGGATTTCCATTTAATTGATTTCCATAACAGAAGCAACCTCTCCGCATACCAGCAAGAGATGGTGCTGAGATGAGCACCGACGGCTTTAGCAAGAAGTTCCACCGAGTGCCACCTACTACTACTACTCTTTCACTCTCTTTCGATTGCCAATTGCCAACCAAAAGGACATTGTTTTATTGTGTCTGTCAGGCGAACGCCATAATCATCCGTTTCCAATCATCCGTCCAGGGGTACAGGGTCCGGGTCCGAACGAACATGCAAACAGGACAACTACCGTCCCTCCCCTCATGGGTTTGTGCACTCGCGAAGCTATCGTGATTTATTGTTTTCCGTCTCGCTGTTTGTAAATATAAGCAATATAAGCGATATTTTACTCCCTTCTTATTATTTTCCGTTAATAAATCCTCCAATAATCTCACACACTTGCCCGATTCTTCCCACCTCAGCTCCCACCAACCCATTGTGGCATGCACACTCAGCAAAGCCCTTTTTTTCTCTTCTCTCTATCTTTCTCTCTTAATCCAACCATTCTTTCGCTATTCAACAACAAAAAAAGCCCAACTGGGTGGTAAGGATGTGCAAGCGGAATATTTATCCTTCCAATCGGGCGATTGTTCAGTGTCTGTCCACCATCGTAGGGGCCCCCAGAGCAAAACTAGTTTCGCTCGCTTTGCCCCGTTTTGCCCCGCACTTGCTGCGAACTAGGCGAACGCGATCTTGGCGGAAGGATTTATGGGCCAATAAGTGGCAGCATTTGCTGTCGGAACTTGCAGCCTCAAACCCCGCGCCGCCGCGATCATCTCGCCACAATACCGCCCCGCTAACGTTAACCTTTGGGAGATGCATTTTGAGCCGCGGAATCAGGCAACTCCCACCACAGAGTATGATGGTCCGGCGTGAAGTAGGTGTATGCCTGGAGCTGTTCTTGCTGTTGCTGTTTTTGTTTATTGCCGTTTGGTGTCTTATTTCACTCGCTGGCACAAGCACACACATGGCAAAAAAGGTAAATGATGACCATCGGGAGCTGTGTTTTTCGGAGCCACCAACCACCATCACCACACGGCCGGTTCAATGCGGCTTTAGACTTTATTATCTTATTACGCTAATCTAGTTGACTTATAATTGCAAATTGGAGTAATTGTTCAAAGTCCGCCCCGTGCGCAGCGGCCGGGACAGTTCACGACTCCGGCGGAAAAGTAACGAATTCATTACGACCTCTTTGGACGGGACGGGGGCCGCCGTGATTTACGATACGAGACGGGGCGCGCGTGTGACCGAGCGCTATGGCCAGGGCCAGCCCGGTTTTTGGTGCAGCAGCATACCCGGCACGCGGGAGAAAAGTTTGGTTTGATAAACAAAAAGCTCTCGCTGCCGCCCCGGAGACGTGTATAATTAATAGTCGCGTCCCGAAGCGTCCTCCCTTGCCCTTTAGCGTAGTGTCTGGCGCTCGATGCATTTGCATGACAGAACATCTTACTGCACTGCCCAGCTTCCCAGCTTGGCCGATGCAGCGAATTGCACCGAGTGGATCGGCTCACAGCAGAACCAAACGGGATGGAAAAATCAACCAACCAGATAACAACAATATCAAGCGCTGCGGGCGTAACAAGATCCTGCAAATCTTGGAACCTCCCCGGTGCGGGGGGGATTGGTGTGCCTTGAGCTTCCAGTCTTTTTCAATTTATGATAAAATGGTTTAAATAGTTTTAATTAATACACCGCCTGCGGGAGCCGGCCGCAGCAGCACCTTTTGCTGGGTGTCTTTTATCTCCCGGTGGCACTCCTTCGCGATGGTCAAAGATGCTGCCGCATCGCCGGTGGGACAGGGCCAGCTAATGAACGGCGTTGGTGCGATGACCGCACACTAGCGAGAAGCCTTTCTATCGGCTGAAACCACTTGCCTCCCTTTGGGTAGGGTTTCGCTTCCTTTCGTAGCAACTACAGTAAGGCTTTAAATTCAATTTAATGAATAATTAAGCAGGCGAAATCCAATCGGCACTGTTTATCTCATTATCACCAACATTCAATCAATCAGATAAAATGTAATTACCGAAAATGAAAGCGAACGAGAGAGAGAGAGAAAGATGAAAACGGTAAACTGTACAATTTTGCATCCACCATTTTCGACAAAAAAAAATCCTCTTAACTCACACATTCCACCCGCTCTGGTTGCGTGGAGATTGATGATGAGCTCCAAAAAATGCATTACTCTATCGCCGCCGAGCAGAAAATCGACCCAGTAGGAGTGCAGTTTATCATTTTTTCTTCTCTCCCAACATGCTTTGTTTTCCCTTCACTTTTCACACGAGTGTGTGCATCCCCGGGTGGAAAGCTCGTCTCGCCAGTAGTTAAAAGCGGTAGTTGATCGATTGAAAGTAAATACGGTGCGATGGCGCTGGCATTCGCCGGTTGTAAAACGGGGAGCGGTTTTCCCCACTCAAAAACGCGCTGAAACGTGCACAACATTTATTTTAAAAAAGGATGCATAGTTTGCATGCACACCCTTCCCAGTGCTTTGCAATGTGAAGTGGGGCGTTGGATGGGCGATGCTATTTATCGCCCGGGACTAGTCTTTTTACCGCGAGCCGTAAGCCGTATGTTTTAATAATGTGTTATTCAACTTTCCGGCGGTACGTGTGTCGATTGGAACGCATCCATTTTATGTGAGAGTGTGTGTGTGTGTGTGTGTGTGTCTGTGTGGGGATTATTATCAACGTGTGATTAAAATGTAAGAGGCTTTCCAGCGGTTTACGCCAACCCAACTCCCCACGTTTTTTGTTCTGTTTGCCGATTTCGATATTGATCGGAAAAGGATATTGATACTTTTGCAATCAACCGGATGCGTAATGGAACGGAACGCAAGAGGAGAACTGTGTTGGAAAATCGAGCGTACACGCGTTGAGCGAATTGTAGCTGGAAAATGTTTACCTACCGCAAAGGGCGCAAAGGTTGTGTACGGTACATGGAAGCACTTTTCTGAGTACATTTCTTTGCCCAATTTCTAAGCATTTTCCCATCGCATAAAGGTCAAAGAGCAGTGAGAAACATTCAAATCATAACTTTCATCCTCATCCTTTGCACATTGAAACACACACAGAAGCATACCAACACCAGCGTTCGGTCGATATGGTCGCACAAGTTTCGTCGAAGTAATTCACATTTCTATTAACGATATGGGTTTTAATCCACTTTATGGAGATACTTTACATTCATACGCTCGATCATATTTAACGGCGAAAATTCCTTGCTTTATAGGCGTGGAAAAGTTTGCCACCGCACCATCACACCCTCCCCCCTGGTGCGGTGCGTGACTCAAACCACCACCATCGCCCTTTCCACGACGCCACACAATCCACACGAAATCCAAATTTATAACGCATCTCTGGCGAATTTCGTAGCTGCCCTTTTATTCTGTCCAGCATGGTTCCATCTCTCTCTCTCTCTCTCTCCCTCTTCAATAGTCGGAGCGCCATATTCGAACACATTCGAACGCCCGGGCTATTGCAACCGAAATAACAGAGCGAAAATGTCGCAATAAAAATTCATGAATTATTTTATGCTCACACTCGGGTGAGGGGTTATGGCGCGTTGCGAACGGGCAAAAGCACGAAAACCAGCAGGAGAAATGCCCTTCTATCCCCAGCTCGCACCGGAAGGGAAAACAACGACCACACATACACAAAACTGCGTAACTCAGCAGCTTTTTTCTTCACTCAGTTTGGCTAGCCGTTTGGGTAGATCGAAGACATAACCGCACCAACCGGGCACACTCTACCATTCACGCTGGCGCTGGCCATAATCGTTAAGTTTAATTTTCCTCGGCAACACAGTCCGCGGACACCCCAAAACACCGATAATCGTGGTACGGCAGGAGAATGAACAGCGCCGCGTTTGATTGGATGTTTGGGTGTGGAGGATTTTCTGTACTTTGCTTCCTTCCCCGGGCCGGCTTATCGTTTGCTTTGAATGAAGGGGTTTCACGCTTTTGTTGTCCAGTGGCCCAACCACCAAGTGTGCCCTCTATCGTGCTCTAGTTTTGTTGCAGTTCAAGCGTCTCTACAAGGATCACACTATCGACGTTTCGATCCAAGTCCCGACCCGTTTTCCGCAAGGAGAATTAGATGCATGCACACCGGGGATTGGAATCGGTTCTTTTGCTCGCATTAAAGTGAGCAGCACGAACAACAGCTCGCCCAACTGCAAGATCGCTCTAATGCATTAGCTCAATCTCGAGGGTGGCGCGGTGCTTTAATCAAGAATCGGCCACACCTTGGTTTTGTGCCATACACCGTACGCCATATCACCGTGTTGGTTGTGTTTTGTTGCGTGACGGACAGACCGGGCAGGCGAAACACGGTACAGCTCCTTGGCTTTTGCACGCACCGTGTTTCGTCGTCCAGTTTGGCGTGGCGGAGGATTGGATGGGCGGTGGTTAAATGACGAAGGCGTTGACTCAACATCTAGGCGAACAGTGTTGTGATTAACATTTGATGCAGACGAAAAATTGTTAAAGTAATAATACAGCATTACCTTGTAGTAAAGCTGGAAGTATGTAATAACTAAATAAAAAGCAACATATAAAATAAATGAAATTGATAGTTTAAGTTGAACATTTTGCAACGCAAAACACGAGCTGTCCCGTGGCGTCGTGCTAACCGTCTACTGCTGCACACTGATGAGCGTTGGATCAAGTCTAGCTTGAAGCATCTACGAAAAGTCTTCAAAAACAAAAAGGGAATCAAGATTTTGATTCAAGCTTTATTCAAAGCGTTGTGTTTCCTTCAACGTATCCTCCTATCTCCTAACAAATATTCTGTCACTCACTGTAAAACTAGTAAAACAGATGCAGGATCAACGAAGGACTATATAGCTAGCCGGCAATGAAACCGAGCAAATGGGAAATATAGGAACCGGGAATAAAATACCCCCAAGAATCCCCCGAAGGTGTGTGGTTCCATTCGACTGCTGCTTGTGTGTGTAATAAAATGTACTGGAGCAGTAAAATCTTCTTTAATAAATAATTTGTAAGCTGTATCTTGCGTTCTCGAACCCGAAACGCACACCATGGCCGAGGAGCGGGAGGAGAACCTGGGTCGGATCTCTTCATGCCGCCGTACGCGCCGCATACACGTGCAAAGTAATTGAGGAAAAGGAAAAGGAAACGACACAACACGACGCTCGCAATGGTGCGTTTTTCCCAACAGGAAAGGGAACGAGAACTTCATAGAAAACCGGCAGCACACCGGCAGCAGAGACGGGGTTGGGTGGTTGGGGGCCAGGAAAAACAACGTGCAAATGGAGCAAACGCGCGCGTCGGTCGGGGCAGGCAAAATGGCATCGAAAGAAAATCTTTCCCCAAGGAGTTGGTGTTCGTAATGTGTTTCCTTTTTCTGCCTCCCCCCTTCCCCTCGGTCGGTCGCAATCACGTGAAAAGACGGTGTGTTTATGTGTGTGTGTGGGTGTGTCTTTGCAGAATGGGGGAAAAAGGCAGGCCCCGAACGGAAGTGTACAGGAGTGCCCATAAAATTTCCTTATGCGAGGCAAAGTGTTTTTCCTTATCGCACGAACAACCTCAGAAACACACACAGACACACACACACGCTCACACCCAAACCACACTCACACCCCTCGTGGCTCCGTTTTTCATCCCTTCCATGTCAATCCCAACCGATGGCGAGTCGTTGTGTCGCTCCTGTTTCGGTCGCTAAACGGCGTGCCTTCAACTATGACGAAGACCAAGGCTTCGAGTGTCGGGGCCTGTGTTATCTAACAACAAATTGAAAGTTATTGCGGTCAACTTTCGGTTGCTGGTAGCTCACCAACTCTTTGTAGAGCTGGTTTGACGGGGTGACGGCGCAAATGGACGAAGCTGAATTTGATGAACTAAAAACACGACACGACGAGCGGGAAAGCAGCAAAAAAAAAAGAACACACGCCACCTCACAGACACATATATTTCAGGACTCATTTCGATCGAAATCCTTTTATCAAATCCTTTCCCACTCCCGCACACACACACAGAAACATGCGTGTATGCGGGTCTTACCGGGCGGGAAAAGTTTCTTATCAGCGCGTCCCCAGTCCCCTCGGCCGCTAGTTTTCGATGCCTCGAGGCGAACGATGGCGAGTTTCGCTGCTCCTGGAATGTTTGGAGCAGACAGGGGACAGGAAATGAAATTGAAATGGCAAAACCCCGTCCCGTTAAACGGGATGAAAAGCTTTCCAATTAACTATTCGTCGACTTTTCGGTCAAACTTTTTTTTTACGGGCGTCGTGTGGGGTCGTCGTCGAGCGTGTGGGATGAAACGTTGAATGAAACACAAAAATGTAAACGTTTAGCTGGTTGGAAAAATGGCGTGCTTACGACGGGGAAACCGTATTTTTAAGATTGTAAAGAGCTCAAATTGAGTTGTGTAAGGGGGAAGAAACGGCAGAGAAAAGCATTAGAAAATGAAAGAGAAGAGTAAAATTAATGAGGAAATCCTTTAATTTAATTGCTTTTCAAACAACATCGGAAATTTATTTTGGAGGACTTGAAAATGTCAAAAATCCATTGAAATGATCTCCATTTTTGATCAATCTTTGTTTGCTCAGTTACACAAGGGAATCAAAAATCGTATTACACAAAAGACTGCTTTTATTGTGTAACACTTGCGTTGCGAAATTTGTGACTTGCAGAAAATATTGCAATACATAAATCAAGCTTTTAAAAAGTAAAAAACAACATTACGCTTTATTAACACTAATTGAAATTGCCTTTATACTATCGACATGGATTTATAGGTGTCACCCGTTTGGCATTATACACACCAGACCATTCGCAGACCACGGGAATTACTCATACGTAGGCTGCACCAGCACCAGAGTGTGAGCGAGATCGTAAATAGTCCAGGCGGGACGACCGGCACGGCTTCGTAAGGGGGACGCATGACAGCTCGGGGTAGCAGCGAATGTCATGTCCAAGCGCGGACAACATACAATGCCTGAAGTCGTGCCCGGTAAGGATCTCGCTTCGCGCCTTCCCACACCTGTGGTCGAAAGATGCAAATGCCATCCAGAAACGACCACTGACCAACCAAGCCAGCATAGCGCACCGGGAGGAGATTCGTCTCTTTGTCGAGTGTGTGTGTGTGTACGTCTGTATGTCTATAAAACCTCGTGTACAGTCGTTTTTTTTATTACAATCCCGTACCCAACGATCCGCGCGAGCCAAGCCAAGCAGCTATAAATTCCCTGTCACAATCGCAATGGTAAAGAGGGTGTCGCAGCCCATGTCGACACCTCGTCGGGTGAACACGTTTTCGGTACGTTGGTGAGGTGTCGTCCACGGCCAGGGGTCATAATGTGTCGAATTTCGATCACAATTAACCTTGTTTAACCAGTGCAGACCGCAAGCCGGATCGGATCGACGGCTCCGGAGCGGACTTTTCCTTTCACACACGCGCTTCGCGTTCGATCGAGGTGAAATTTACGACCGTGTCTCGTTAAAGTCCCTCCCGCACAAGCTATTCCAGGCTGATCGTAATACTGTAAAGGATATAGCTTAACAGTTGCTTCACGCACTTCATACAAACCGGAAAATCAACTCAAGTCCAGAAGGACAACAGAAACATAAACCAACAATCCCATTCTCGCTAATGTCGAAACAAACCATTTGGGCGAGCTTATTGAAACCGAGCAGCATGAGACTGTGACAGAGCAATCGATCGATGCTATGATGCTACGCGAAATCATACACCCGTGCTTGCCTTCCTTGCGCTGCAACTAAATCCTGTTCCAAGCGGCTAGATACTGAAGAGCGACTGGCTTTACGAAATATGTACAACCGTGAGCAATATTAATATGTTGTCGCGTGCACGTTACGATGGCAAAGGTTGACGAGATTGGCCGTCGAAAGGACCCGTATGTCAATCATACACAATCACACACACACACCGATGCCAAGGGTATAGGAAACTTCAAATACCGAACCGCGTTGCGTTGGTAATGCAAGAATTAATTATTTGCTTCCCACCGAGCAAACATAACGCATGCTGTCGGGGGGGAGACGCCCATGTTGTTTGTTGGTGCGTTCATAGGAGCTTCCGGTTTTTGATTTCGGTTCATTGTGATGTTTGTGTGTGTGAAAAGAGAGAGAGACAAAGAGAGAGAGAGAGAGAGAGAAAGAGAGAGAGAGAGAGAGAGAGAGAGAGAAGTAAAGAGAAGAGCAAAAGGGAAGATGCCCGGGATGAAAGTAATCCTGCACCGGTGCGTCCCCGGGATGCGGTTGCGGTTACAACCTACCGCGGTACACCACATTAAATACTATTCACTCTGCCCGGAACACACACACATACACGCACACATTGTGTCTCAGGGAGACCCTCACAGCCCTGGAAACGCGTACCGGGGGATCGCACCCAGTTTGTTGGCTTTGATTCGGATTTTGAATTCGAAAATGAGATTTTACGTGCAAGAGTGATGTTTGAGCATACATTTCCCGCCTTCCCGCGTGGGTTGTGTGGTTTGAGCCATGTGTGTATGTATGTGTGTGTGTGTGTGCGCTCTTCAAACGGTAGTGCACTGTGCGCTTTTGATGAATTTTGCCCCCTCGTGCGAGCCCTTTTCTTGCGGCTGTAGAATGAAGTTATCGGTGGAAAAGCGAACGGCAACGGCCCAATTTGTCTGCAGTCACACACACACACACACACACACGCATGCAATGTGCAGCAGTAATGAGGGTGAAAATGGTAATGCAATTTAAGGCGCTTGTACGAAGCTCACCTCGCCAGTGGGTGGCCACTTCCCGTGCGCGTATAATTTCATTTCACGTTGAATAAACTCGCGAGTGGAAAATGTGTTTCAGCATGTTTGCTGTTGTGTAAAACAAAATGCAAGTATTCTTCTCCCATGTGGCGAAAAGGGGAATGAGGAAGGAGCTCCCCGTGCTGCTTCACCACTCGCCTCTAAGAGGATCGACTTACCAACCCACCCCGTTTTCCCTGGGCAAAGGTTACGCCCTTTCGGCCACGTACAGTTTGCCGTCCGTACCGGCGAGCCAAGCTTACTGTTTGTTTCTATTTCCTTTTTTCACTGTCTCTTTCAACACACCCACCTGTGGGGGGAGGGTTGGCCTCCCCGTTCGGCGAAGTGTCTTGATCCTTTGCACATAGAGAAGAAGAAAAAAACAAACAACAAGGATCGTCTTTACGCGTGGACGGCACAAAAAGGTGAAATCGCAAAAAATAGGTAACCGGCTTTAGTGTGGAATGGCAAATGGCACCCACGGATTCCGGATTCATGCAATACAGCCGCCATTGCAGCCGCTCGCCTCTGGTTGCCTTGATAAAGCAAGCGAATTGCATCGTTTCCCGGGGCCCGCAGCACCTGCGGCCCCGGTGACCCCGCGGGGCCACAGAATTGCTCATTTTCTGTAAATTAACAACATTAAAGAAACATCGGGCTGCAGAAAGAACGAAGCAGCAGCAGCAGCAGCAGCAGTAAGTGAAAAGCGCCGTGCCGGGTACTTTTCCACGTGGAAAAGTACTGGAAAATCTGTTTTTATTTCGCTTCGTTATACAATCCGAAACCGTTAAGTGGGTAGAACCGGGGGATGGTTGAATGTAATAAAAAAAAGCAGGCACGAGATGAGAGCGAGAAGAAGAGAAAACCGAGGGACAAGAGAATGAATAAAAAAACGATAGGATATGCTGACTGTGAGAGTGGCCTGCGGCTGGTAGGAAAACCGTTTTTGCCAGGCCAACAGACCGGGCAGGTATGCTCTTACCGGTACAAAAAGGCGTCCCACTCTACTTTCCATCCCCCCCCCCCTGCGCCGATATCCTTGGCCCCGAGCCGCCTTCCAAGGACGAAAACACATTTTCCAATTAAATATTATAATCTAAATTGTAATTCTATCCAATCCTGAAGGTGGCGTGGAGAAATGGTGGGCTCGGAAACGCGACACGACAAACCACCGGCTGCGCCACCACTCACACAACCCAGAGCGCTTGGGCGTAAAAATAAAGGCATAAATAGCGCGTATGCGCCCGGTTTTTGTTTTCCCTTCCACAAAAGCCACTTTATCCCTTGTCAATGGTGAGCCGCTGGGAGTGAATTGAATTGAAGTAGAAAGTAGCAAAGTTAGCACACAAAAAAAGCAACTTTTTGGGCCTGCTTGTCAACAGGGCTCGAGACCAAGCAGCATAAAGTACCGGTGGGTGTTTGCACTGTCGTCTTCCCAGCCTTAGTAGAGCGAGCAGCAGACAAAGCACAAAAGCGTAGCACCATTGGCGAAGGTTGTGATTTTGCCACTTCATTTGTTGTTGTCACCGTGTACTTCAACGGAGGTGGCTGTTGGGGTAAATTAATTTAATCATAGCTTTAAAATCTGTCCCCTCCTTGTCGCACACACACGCACACACACAACAACCAGTACACAGATGCAGCTGCGACGCTAAACAAATATTTACCAGCGAGAGAAAGGCACACTCCACTCCAACCTGCTGGAAAGCATTGTAAACCACCCGGGTGGTGGAAGAGATAGAGGAACAGAGGAAGTGGAGTAAAAAAATGCTCAAGGATGCTCGAGTTTTTCCAACGATGGTGAGCGCGTGATCCTGGGGAAAACAGAGCTACAAAACATAAAAAAAAACCGACACGGTCTCGCAGAAAGGCATTCAGTCGGTGGAGTTTTGAGAAATAGATGAGATAAGAGAGTTGACAGCCACCAGCCCGCTGATGACGGGCTAACGGGCAGGATAAGAACAGTGTTGTGCTCTCTGACGCGCACCCATGACTCTGATCCGATTCCGAGTATTGTTGGTCCGATTCCGAATCCGACAAAATGGGAACCACTAGTTCCGGACATAGTCGAAGTACCCCGATGTTGAAGCATTCCGGATCGGAGTCGTACGGAGTCTTCTAGAGTCAGAGTTGTCCGGAGCCGGCCGGTGTCTTGACCGGAGTCATCCGGAGTTATCCGGAGTCGTCCAGAGTCGTCTGGAGTCGACTGGAGTTTGAGTCATTCGGAGTCGTTCGGAGTGCCCGGAGTCGACCAGAGGCAACCGGCGCCGTCCGGTGCAATGTGCTTCTCAAGCAAGCATTTCATTACGTTGTGCTTTTTGTCTTTGTGCACTTCGTATACAAGCCTTTGTTTCGAAGGCCGACTCCAGTCGACTCCGAACGACTCCAAATTCGGAAGAGTTCAATTCCAAGCGTCTCCAGACGACTCCAGACAACTCTGAACGACTCCGACTCCTGTCGACTTCGGTCAACTCCGAATAATGTTGGGCAGACCTACCTTGCGGAGTCGGTTGCGAAATTTTCAGAGTCGGATCGTACTCGACACCGAATTTTTGCCAACTTTACCCATCACTAGTGGTTGGAAAAACGAGACGGAGGAAAACTGGGGTTTAAAACAGTCAACACAGAACAGGCCCTAAGCCCGGACCGGGGAGAAATGATTCTCCCGCGTGTCGGCAGACTGTCGGAGGAATGCAAGTGCCACTCATTCGTGTAGCGCAGCGTCGGTGGTGCGTACGGCAGCTATAAAGCCACTCATAAACGCAACTTTCCTTGTTCACCACCCCTCCACCATTGTTAGCCCTTTATAAAGGACCAAAGGTATTGTTTTTTTTATTCTCCCGTGATTTACACACTGCAAAGCACCGGATGCTAGAAGGCTGTCTGGTGGTGTGTGGTCCATATTCCCTTCCGTGTACAAGAAAAGGTAATCTGTGCACCGGTAAAACGCTCCCTTCCTTTATGTATGGATGTGATGAGAGTGGTGTATGGTACTAGAGTTCCATTCTGCACTTTCATTTGTGAAAATTCCCTCCAGAGGATACGAGAGCTGCATTATGCTGAGCAGTGGGAATTCAAAGAACAAAGAGCTGGCTAGAATTAAACGAATCAAAATGTAATATTTTTCCACCACAAACTGATACAAATTGTACCGAAATTATCCAACACTGGGATAGTAGTCTATAAACAAAACCACAACAACTGGATCATTACGTCAGTCGCCGGACCCGGATGAAACGCTTCTCTGGGCACATCAGAAAATACTACAGTATCATGTTACCGGAAGTGGGTTTTTTTTTGTTTGTTTTGTTTTCAGCACTAAAAACAAACGAACACCACCAGAAAAATGTTACGATCTTTGGTGGTGTACTTGAGTTGGGGCACAATAGCCGAACCGGTGTGTGACCGGTCAGAAGAAAGAACGGAACATTTGTTCGGAAAGGAAATCATGCTCACATTACCATAAATTCGCCCATAAAGACGCACTGGGACACAGTTGGCAATGGTTGCGAAAAGTCCCTTCCCTCCTGACCGGCTCTCTCTCTCTTTATTTCTCTCTGTCTCTCTTTCTCCAACACAAAAGCACAAAAAGCTTCCACATTACCCAAGTCAGCACCGGATGGCGCAGTTCCGGAATTTATGCCCGAACAGTGCAGACATCCGGTTCGGGCAAAACGTGGTTCGGGTCGGGCGAGCTCAGTGTTGCTGCCTTGGAGATGGGAGCGGTTTTCTTGGTTTTTCGGTTTGCACCCAATGCCATCGATACGATGTCATTCGAGAGACTAACCGCCCGACCGGTAAACCGACCGATCGTACAAAAACTGGGATGCAATCGTTCGCCAAGCTGGTCAATTGCCAACCTGCTGGTGGGGTTGCATTCCGCACCCAAAACCACCGCACAGAGTCAAAGCACCGGTGTTGAAGCGTTTACTGTGCGACATTCGACTCATACACACAGACACACACACACCACCAGGTCGTGGAGGAGAGTATCGCAGGAAGTATTGCATTAAATTGAGACAAATAAATTACACCCCCGTTCGTTTGAATTTCCAACTCTCCTACTCCCACCCCCCAAGGGTCGAGTGACGAAAAGTCTTTGAACGTTGGCCCAGGCCCTGGCAAGGCTCCCATCACACGCGTGCAAACAGAAATCAAAGACCATACACGCGTGTGTATACCCAAAAGGATCTCCGGCTCGTACGGTTTGGGCATAGAAATCTTTGCGAACGGTTCCCATTGTTAGTTGGCTTCCCCGTGGTTTTGTTGTGTAATATGGCTAGCCGAGGAAAGTACCGAAGGGCAGTAGGGAGGACGTGGGAGATCAACAAAATGAAACGATAACCGCAAATCCCGTCCTGTGTAGGTGGTATTGGAACTTGCCGATGCTTCCGATGCCAGCTGGGAAGCATAGCAAGGCACAGAAGCAGCAGCGAGCCTTTCGTTGCAGACTGGACGACCACAGCAGGAGCAGGCGGCTCGTCATCCTGTCCATGGTCTGTTTACTAGGAGTGAATTGTTCGTACACTAGGGTCAATAAACACACGCACACATATACACACAGGAGCTGGATTCATTCACTCCTTTATGTGAGAACCTTTCACGGTTCTCTGGCTACACGTGACGTCTTGATTTGCGCACCGGACACAAGAGGGGCTTCCGATTAGGAATTGAATTGCACCGTGAACAAAAGGGCGATGATGTAACAGCATCCAGGATACAAAACGATACGATTGGTAAACTAGATCAGTTGTAGGTAACGTTGCTAAGTGTTTTTTTGTTTTGTTCTGGAAGGAGGAAGCAGGGTGACCGGGACAGTGTCGGAACGCTTGTAACAAGAATTGGGCATTCTTTGTGCCTCGGAAATTCAAGAACAGGAAGCTCGGCAGCTTTGCTCCAACAGCGTTGGATATCTACATCGTTTGAAGAGAGTTCCTACCATTTTACCTCACAACACAATTCTATGCCTCAATTCTTCAAAATTTTCAAAATTGATTACCTATGCAAAGGAAACTCATTTTTCACGGTAAATTATGAATAAGTCGCCATTTACTTATCAGTGTTAACATATCTAAAGCCCCGTGCTCCGTCGACAAACTCAGTCGTTCGCGTACCTCGACAACCAATCAAGATAAACAATGCTCTGGCGCTGGTTCAACCTGTCAACACCAGCTGGCCTAACAGTGTGACACTAGGGCATGGCAGCAGTAACGCCCGCTCCGTCTAATTAGAACCGTCAGCGTTACCGCACTCCGCTTAGCTTCTAATTGACCCACACCAAGGCGGCCTAGTGTATAGGAACAGCTGGATACAAAACCAATGTCGCTGACAAGCGACAAACAAACCATTTGTAATCCCCCATCCCGTTACTGTATCAAGCATGTCGTCGTAATTACTGTCACTGTCCTTGATGAATACGTTCGTAGAGTAATGACGATTGTTCTTTTCTTTTCTCCCTTTCCCATCTACAGGTAAAGACGCTCAGATGGATCGACGGGACGGACGGGACATTATCAGCAGTGGTTTAAAAATCGGAACGCATTTCTTCAAGATATTACACATCCCCGATATGGTGAACTTTAATATCTCTCAGCCATCCACTTACGGACAGGCTGCATCTGCCAGCTTCACATCTTATCTCGTTTAAAGCTTATCCACGGAGGAAAACGTAATCAGCGCATTTGATGGGACGAAACAGAGCAGACGGGCAGAGCCAATAACCACCTCATATGGAGACGGGAGGGGAAAATTGCATAACTATGTTGCCATATCGTACCGTTACCGCACCGCGAGTGTCGTTTAGTGGGTTAACTGCTCCCCACCGCGCTCGCCCGTCCTGCGCTACCGTAATTTCTCGCAAGCGGCAAACGGCGAACCTGATCGAAACATTCAAATTAATAGATTATTAAATTGATATAAATTCCTCGCTTCGTCCCGCTGCTCCTACACAGCGTGGCCTCTTGCCAAGCAACGCGAGGCAAACCTACTGGCACCTACCATCGGTGGGAAAGCGACGAACCGACACACCACAACAAGCCGCAAAAGGGTGGTCGTGCTTGCAAGGCCCTACGCGATGATTGCAATACGCGGTGCAAGCCGACAGCGTTATCGATCAGGCGGCAAAATGAGATACCTATCAAACGACCGCACTGGGACTGCACACACACACACACACACGCCAGCTTCTTCCCCTCTTGGGCAGACAGGAAGACAGCGGCGGAGACGCTAAATTGTCTATTGACTTTCGCCCCCTTTTCCCATCTAGCCATCTCGCAGTATAGACGGATGCGCGCTCGAGAACCTAAGTGGAAAAATAGAGTTCCCCTTCTCGCAGGAGATGATTAATCGATACGCGGTGTGCAATTAACCGGCGTCGTTTGTAGGTTTTTAATAAACTGGAAACCGTTTTTCCTTGCGAAGATTGGCGGCCGGCGGCTTTCTCCTCTTCCCTTTGCGAGCATGAAATGCGTAATGCGTACACAATGAATGAGATTTTCTAACGGTACACACACACACACACCGAAGGGCCGGTAAGATAAATGATGGCAGGCGGAAGGGTCGGCTTGTTAGTCGTCTTGCGAGCAAAATGCACCCGTGCATCTTCCCCGACAAGCAGCAGCAGCAGCGTCGTCTTTGCCGTTCCGGAGTTGGAGCGAACGATTGATGGCGCTGATGGTGTTTTTGTGTGCTCGGTGCATTCGAAAACTCCCGGAACCGTCGCGATTGCCCATGGAGCGAAGTTCAAGGAAATCATATTTTACCGTAATTGCTGACGGCGAACGAGGCGAACGGGCGCCGACAGCTTGGGAGCCGCGCGACATTTGCCAGCCGACCTCGGGAGCAAACGGCTCGCCCGTCCCGCCCGTGGCCCGGGGACACTAAACTAACGTGACATGTGTCAAATTAGTCACCGGCTGCTACTGGCGCTCCAATAAAAAAAAAACAAACTCCTTGCCCCAGCTACAGTTTTGGGCGCGACGTGCCCAACTGCAGAGCTCTTGGCCGGTCGACGGAGAGTCGAATTGCAGTCACGATTAATTTTTCAACACGTCCGCGCAGGCTACTTTGGGCAGTGGAATGGAAAGGGCAGGCGCACTCAGCTTAAACTGCAATATCTCAATTGATATTAACGTGTCTGTGTGCCTTTCTGAGTGTGTGTTTAGTTGCGGGCAAATGTACATATATTTATCGTGTCGCCGGTGGGAAATTCGCGAAAGGGACTCAGCTACCAGTCTTGATCGTTCCGATCGCTAATCAAATAGACCGCGGCACACTACCACTGTGTCTTCTTGGTGGTGGTGGTGCATTACATTTTGGCGGGTGTTGTTTTTGTTGCCCCTTGAGTTTGAGGCGCAGTTTCTTCATAGGGCGGTGCCGATCGATTCCTTAGCAATTACAGCCGCTTTTGCACCACGAAATGAGCTCTTGAATTATTAATGAGCTCACTCTGGCAAGCGTGATTGGGCCTCGCCTTCGATTCGGTTTTGCTCCACCTCCAACGCCCGGGTGACTCACGGCAGGACACAAACGCCGCTGGCTTTACCGTTCGACTTACATTACACCAACAAAAAAAAAAACCCATTCCTTGATGATAATTTTATCACCATTACACGATCGTTCTACCAAGACAAATGGACGAAATAGGGGAGCAGCAACACACACAGAAAAAAAGCCTTTCGGTCGGTGATAAATGGGCGCTGTGTTTGAGTAAATATTGTCGCATTTCGCATCCCGGTCGCCGCTTGTGATTTATCGATTTACATTAAATAAAGATAGCTTCCAGCGAGCAGGCGGGGGCTACAAATGTGGATCGATTTATATGTGCGTAGCATGATGATTCCCGCTCACCGCAGCATCTTGAGCGGCTTTAATCGAGAGTCGAGTAAGGAGAGCGGAGTAAAAAAAAAACAAACCGCTTCTAGGAGGCGCGCGCGCGCCCGCGGTAAGGCTCCATAAATCAAGCGCGGAAGCACCACCACACCATCGCCGTGCCCAGATGGGGGGGGGGGGGTATTTGTTGCAAACCGCCCCCAGTGCAGCTGGGGTCTTCTCGGACCGGGTGTGGCGCTTTACCACTGCACCATCGATCGACAAACCCATGCTGGTGGTGTGAATCGAACGACGATGTAAACGATTCCATTAAACAAAACAAAAAAAACACGAATGCAACCGAGTCAGTAGAGGCTGGGAACTGAACGGAGCAATGCAATCCTATTAAAAAGTGGTAAATAAAGAAGATTACTAGTGCGCGATACACCCGCCGTGTGATGCACAATGACCATAATTATGTCCGCCGTTTGCAAGTGCTGCTCGTGGGAGGCTTGCTGTTTGCGGCAACTGTTGCACCACTGCTGTTGCTGCTGCTGGACACGTGAGGGACGCAAACAAGGGAGCTTGCGAAGGGCTAAAGAAATACATTTGCAAAATAAAAACGTATTGATTGAGATACCGGACGCAGCAGCAGCAGCAGCGGCCGGGCGTGTGGATTGAGCGGTACACTGCGGGGCAAGCGGTGGCGGCGTGCGTTGAAAAGTGCATCATGCTCGGGCGGATTTGCCGGTGGATTGCACAGCACTATCGCTTTCCTTTCCTTCTTTATGAGCGTCTGCATACACACACATTAACTGAGAGCGCTTATGAATGGGTTTTAATTAAAACTTATCGAAACTGAAGTGAATCATCAGCCGGCGGACCGGTCGGCAATGAAAAAAAAAAACGTTGCCAGAGTCGTGGCTCAATTTTTCATCAACGAGCACGATCATTAATGTCACATAAAGCGATCAAAGCAGGCGGAAGATTCGAATGGTTGGGCATGGTGGGAGGAAACGGGAAGAGATTATGCTGCCTTTGTTTTCCGCCTTTAATTACGAAAGCCCCACATTCGGGTCGGATTTCGTTGTTTCGTGCGGCAAAGTTGATTTGCTGCGTGTCTTGCGGGGGGGGGGGGGGGGGGAGGGTTTCAAAATTTATGAAAATAACGCGACCTCGGCCTTCTCTCCCCGCAAAACGATAAGAATCTGCCAATTAATGCCAAACCATGGGAACTGCAGTTGCAGGCAGGTTGCAGTGTATTACAGTTCGCTACCGCTGCAGCTGCGCTGTGGTAAGGAGGATGCGTAGAAATACTTTAATAAACCACGAATAAAGGAAAACAAAGAAACTAATGCAAGTCCTGTTGCTTTCTGGCCCGTTGCTCCAAAATGGCAAAGGCGCCGGAATGACACCGTACAACTTTATGCGCTGCTGTTGGTGTTGCTGCTACCGCTGTAAAAATGTCAACAAGCGCACGGTGTCACTTGCCTCCAGTTGGCTCCACTTCTACTAGGCGCGCCTTAATTAATGTAATTTATGGATGGTGTCTATTTATGGTCCACTGAGCTTCTGCACTTCCGACCGCTACTTGAGATGTTCGCGACCTCGGAAAAACTCGAGAAAACGCGAGAAAACTTGCCCGTGTCTGCCCTTTTGTAAAAAGTATCACGTCGGCTAATGCAAAGCTGGATCACAGAAAACCCATTATTGTAACACAACTTGTTTCAACTTGATGGCAGTACGGGAAAGTAAAAGTCACCGACCGTCAGTGATAGCAGTTATCGTTGCTGGTGCGTTGGACCAAGGCCTTCCTTACCCTTGTCAATGTTGATAGTGATTTAAATTGATTCACCTACACTGATGGACCTTCCCAGCAACGGCTGTCCGTGTAGAGCAGTTTATTGTAGCATTAAGTTTTCGTCAAGGTCCCTTAGTAACTTGCAACGGAGCAAGTGCTATTCAAAAGCCTTTCTGCAAAGTGAAGAAAGTCTAAGAAAGAGGTAAGGCCTACAAAACAGATCTCTTATAAGAGTACAACCTTCTATTAAGTGTAGTTTGTGATGCAAATTGCATAGATTGTTTTAAATCAATTACCAAGCGCCGAAAAGTATGCAATTACATTATATATTATCCATTAGTAACGCGTTGCGTAAAATAATTCAAACACCCTAGAAAAAAAAACCCTTTTAAAGACTCAAATGCAAAGAGCGGATGTAATTTCCCACCAGTCACGTGCGGAAATTGCTTGCCCGAGCCTGATTCACAGCCCAATAAATCGATGCAATTCCATTTATCAAAGTGAGCTCCATTTTTAAATGGTAATTAATTTCAATGCAAACCAAACCAAATTATGCCTATTTCACACTTCCGTCCGTGTGCCATCCTCGTAGCATCGCTTAATGCGCTCAGTGGGGGAGGGGGGGGGGAGGGACATTCGCAGCAGATCGTTGCAAATAGGTCACATAAATAAATACGTTGCGCGGGAATGGGCAATAAAAGGAAATGTAAATAAATAAATCGTTTATTTCGTGCGCGCCAAATGATTAAATTGCGAAATCGATCATCGTGCTCAAATGGGCGTTTTTTTGCAAATGTTCATGTTTTGTTTTATCTATTTTTTCCTTTTTCTTTTGATGCATCAGCCTTCACCCGAGCAGTGCTGCTGGTTAAATTGATTCGGCTCACCATCATATCGAGTGCATGCACCAAACGTGCCTTTACCAAAAGTGGATCTTGTTTTGTCAGGTGTTGAGTTGATCTTTTCGCAAACGAACGCGACACAGACTCAGTTACTTCACGCGCACAAACACACACATTCCTGTACAATTCATTGAGATGAAGCTTATTCGCCGCTTCAAATGCAACTTCGAGTGCAACCGCCGTCCGCGATTCCCCGATTCCGTCCAATTCCTCACGGTCGGTGACAGGCTGACAGGTCGGTCGGTCGATGTTTAGCCGAAGCGATCAATTAGCGTCGATGAAAGGGTAAAATCAGCGACACCGTCACACACTCGATACTCGGCAACTCCCGCGATTGGCTTGCTTGCTTGCGGTCGCAAAGGGGTTTTGCACGGCTCGGCTGCCATTGAGCCGGCGGAGGGCTTGAGAAGTGATTAATACTTAATTTCCTTGCTGCACCTCACCCGAGACACACGGACGCTTCGCAAGCGGTATTGCGCCATTTCCCAGCGGTATGATGCTCACCTTATAAGCATCGCTGGTACAGACGCTTTTAATGAGTCTGTAAAGAGGAGGGAGGATATTTTTTGTCGAAATTTAATTAACAATCATTAGCGTGGCGTATGAGACCGCGACTCACTACTGTCACAAGGCACACGAGCGCACACAGAAAATTGGAAACGATCGCGAGCTTCAGGAGCTTTGCAGTGAGAAGGGGAAGCTGGTGGAGAGTTTAATCCACTCCTGGCAGCACTGCCTGCCAATCCCTTCCCCAGCGAGGAACGATTCCGTCTGAGGTGTCGTGCCGGAAACGTGGTTGATTGAGTTTGCGATTGTCGCCTTGCCTTCTTTCTTGCCCACCCGCTTGGTAACCGTGACGGTACGCACTAAAGCGTGCTCGCATTGATTAATGACGGACATTGTGCACGGATTCGCAAGACGAACAGACGTACAAACCGGTACCAGCCTGAACGGAACAGAAATGGAATCATTTCAGACCGTTGCCGAGATATTGTTGTACGATTGACTTGACCGGGAGTTCAATTGAACGGAAAGAAACCGGGTGGGCAGCACATAATTAAAGCACTCATGGAATGTTGGGAGGGAGGGGTGAGTAGGCAAATTAGCCATTCGAACCTATGTGTGTGATCCCCCCCACACACACACACACATCAAGGTCAGCGGATGGGCCAAGGACACACCCCACAATTGATGGTTTGTTGCGAATACACGCGGACGTCAAAGCTTTCCCACTCACTAATGAAGCCGAGGAGAAAAATGCTTCCTTTTCACTACTCCACTGGATGCCTTAAAAAAACCACCCCAAGTGAAGGGGAGGAAACACGCGGAGGTTGAAGGTCATCGCTGTCTAATAGCCCATCTCATTAAAGTGTCCGACGGAATGCATCGTCCTTGCATTCGCACTCGGCCGTTTTGCTGCGCGCGTGATTGATGCACGCTTTGTACAAATTATGCTTCCTCCTTTCCGTCAGGTTGGTACATCTGCAGCTGCAGCATGATGCCTTTTATGCTACTGCTACGCGGCAACAATGCTGGCAGCTAGCACGAAACGCATGACGATGCCGCAGACGATGCGCCTGACAGTATGCAATCGCGAACGTGCAGTGCCACCGCTCGCTATGAGTAATGGTGCGCAATGGGATGCATGATTGGGGGTATTTATCTTTCACTTTAGATCCCTCCGTGTGTGTGTCATCGTGGCTTTTCGGACGTGGCCGTGTGCCAGCCATTTTTCGGCGTGAGCTAGTGTCTCCATCAACGCGGAGTGAATGGAATGATTTATTCGAAAACGACTTCATTATCGCCGGCACAAATCGTTGAAAGCTTCCCCCTAGTCTGGATAGCCGTCTCAAAATTGGTGCAACTTTTCACCCGTTACGACAACCCGCTGGGAAGTGGAGCCTATTCAATGCAAAGCAGCGTCAACAAATTAGATAATATGTTTACTTTTGGAGGAGCATTTATAATTATTCCCGGCGCGGCGAATCTTCCTCCAGAAGGGGCTCTGCAGCACGACGACGGAAGCAATACAAATGCGGAACAAACCATCGAGGAATCGTGGGCCTCTTTTGTTTGACTGTTTATGACATTTTGAATTAAACATGACCCGTGGCTACGCGAGGAAACAAACGAGCTTCTCACGCATAATTCGTGGCCACGACCGCGTTCTCGTGTGCGCCGTCACTAAGGGTGACGGGGGTTGCTTTTTATTAATGAATTGTAATAAGATCCCAAGGAAGGCTTCGGCTCCACCGACAAACAACTTAAAGCAACCAAAAGGCAAAGGGAGCGATTCTGGGCGAGAATAAAACAACAATAGCCGAACGGAGCGGAAACGTAATCAAAGCTTTCGGTACAATGATGTTAAAGTTTGTATTTGCTGCGCGCTCAGTTTCAGTGCTCACAGCAGTTCTAATTTCCCAGTTAAATCGTAACAAAAGATTCACCATGGTCTATGATGTGCTTTTTTGTATTCCCTTAAATCCCCAACTCTACCGTTCAACACACACACACACCCAGCGGCAATGTCACAAAAAGGGCACACAATTCGGCTGGAAAATGGAGCGCACAAAAGTTCACTCAAATAGATGATGACAGACTCTTGACGGAGGTTCGGCTTCCGTGAGGTTCTGGGAAGTGCTGTGGCGTGGGAATGGGGGGCCAAAGCAGCAGGACGTCGAAAGTCACAATTTTCAACCACCTGTTAACGTGCACGCTTTGCAAAAGTCGAGAGAGAAGCAGGAACAGAACGCGCCCTGGCAGGGTGGATGATGCTTCAAGCTCACATTTCGCTGCCAGTTTGGTGCCTGCATTCAGAAAATTCGGTCAGAAATCGAGCGAGAGAGAGAGAGAGAGACGAAGCGCATAGTTGGCGAAGCGAACGGTTGCTGGGAAAACGTCACGTTTTCAATTATCGGTACGATCTTGGAGAAGATTAAATGACACATCAAAGAGCCTCGGGTCTGGCGAACTTTGGGGAAGGGAGAGTTTTGCGATAGTGGAGACAGTTCCTTCGAACGACTCGGCAAGCCAACAAGATGTGCATTCGCTCTGGTGGATTGATTATTTCCCAGGCTTTTTTCTTCCGTTTTTGTGCTCTAAAATCAATCACTATTAAATGCACACAAACACACTTTTAACCATGCAGAAGTAGACAAATCATTTTCAAGAATCAAGATAGCATCAGTTGCACTCCATCTGACTGGTGAAAACCCCAGTGACAGACAGCTGTGAAATTTGAGCAACCATACTTCATTTATATCCCGCAGGTCAACAGTCACCCCGAAGGCTGCACAAAGCTGACGGGCTGTTTGCCGATTAGTTCCCTGACAGCGAGGGCAGTAATCGATTGTGTACCCCTCCGTCCCCTGCGTCAATGCACTGCTTCGCGTATCGGTGATGATCGATGAAACGTTACATTCCCTCCCCTACACTTCTCCACACCAATTCCGAGACACGCGAAAGACACTATTGTTACCGGTCGGGTTCTGCCAGGCCGGCTTGAGACGTAATTTAAATCCCATCAATATTAATGCAAGGCCACCGGGGTCCACCGCAATGTCGGATGCAGTCAGTTTGGTCTGCGCGAATTGAAATGCTCCGACCAGAGAACCGTCTTATCAACGCCGCCCCGCCGACCGGCTTGAGGGCTGCTGCAGTGGTGCATATTAATGGTTTGGCCCTTCGAACGCTCCCGGCAGGCTTTTCCTGGTACAGTGCGATGCGTGCGAATGTTTGGTTTGCAGCACAATTGATGCGCGAGAAGATGATGCCTTGATGCTGGCAGCGAAATGTTTCATCAAGGTATGCAAACATAAGCCTGAGGAGTTGATGAGAAAGCATACAACGATGTTTGTAGCAAAGCTTATCAAAATTAAATTACATTTTCCAAAACATCAAGAATAAGGTAACCAACAATCGCAATTTGATTTAAACACAAACTTGCTTTATCATGTTGTTATAATACCATAGTAAGAAAGACAACACACCAAGCTGGTATTGTTTGCCGAAAAATCAAGCAAGAAGCCACACTTTCCAAACTAAGATCGATGGTTCCTTCCAAGCCACTTCACTGGCATTGCTTTCCCTCCAGCTGAATCAAACACAATCCCGTCCGCCTAGCATCCGGAGCACAAACACTCAACAATCTCGGGATTGAGCGCGTTCTATCGCTGCGCTTATCCGTTTGCTAGATCCTCGCTGTGGCGGTTGTGAAAAATGAGTGCACAATAAGTCTTGAAACAAGATTAACGACATCATAAACCAACGCCTCGCGGGTTTTGTGGAACCGTGCCAGCTACCAGGGAGCGTCAGCGCTGGTGAAAAGCGGCAAACAAACGCACGCAGTCAACAAGGCGAGAGCTCTCTCCTTCAAGGTACATTCTATTAGACCGGGCTGGTGGTGCATGCCAGCGGGTGCAGAAAAGTTAATTTGCACTGATAACGGAAAAGTTGTGCATTGGACAGTTCACCCCAGTTCATGGTGCTCTTTTCGGAGCCTGCAAAAACGGGCCAATGCGACACACAAGGAGGACTGGAGTTGCAGTGTTTTGGCAGCGCAGCCAAGCAAAGCTCCAAACCAAAGCTACCTCCGCCTAATTGATTCCCTCGTCGGAGATTACATTAACTAACGGCTTATTCTCCGCGTGCTAGTCTATTAGGCGACTCGTGAACGATTTTGGACACCTTTTTCTCAACCCTTCAAAAGTAGCAGCGTCTTGCTTAAGAATCGGTCTTAGCAGCTTCACAACCGTTATTCAAATGTTTGTGTTGCACATCTTTGCGTTTAACAAGCGAGCAAATCGTTCCGAGGGAAATGCAAATTTCCCACCATCATCACACAATTTATCATTTCTCGCACTGCCTCGGCTGCTGCACTCGCTGGCAAAGTGGCTGACTCATGCGGACGGCAAAACACCAACGCGTGAAAACCAACCGACCAATGCCTGCTCGGAAACGCAGCAGGAAGTCCTAGTTCTCGCCCAAGCGTGTGTCTTATATTGTGCTCCAGCACCATCGCTCTTCGCACAGATTGGCACGCGATATGGGGTCAGCTCCTTCGCAAGCAAAGAAGTATCGTCTATCGTCGCGCAATGGACGGTACCAGCGCCAACATATGGTTCTGAGCGGCTCCCCAGTGAACCGTTCCTCTTGCAAGACGTCAGTGAGAACTGGACGCGCACGTGGGTCCAACCCGCACTATGACGGTGCACAATTCGCTCCAATCGTTCTTTAATGACAGCTAGCAAAGCATGGGAGCATGGGGGAACGGTACAAAAATGTAAGCCTCAAAGACCACTGTGAGGAAAACCAAGCAGAACACGGCTGGGTAAGCTGCCCAAACCGATCAGGAAGTGTAAATCAAAGCCAAAACGGCGGCTGCTCGCTAAGCTGCGTGGGTCTCGTTGCGCTGTGAAGACGACGGGCACACCATCTATCACTCGGGACAAACGGCACAGCGGCTGACCTGTATCTCCCTGCCCCCATCCAAAAGCCCTGTGCAACGCAATACTCGGCACCCTGGTGCTGGTGGTGTTTTCCGGACAAATGCAAATGGCGTTTGTTCTTCTGCACCGGCAAGTAAACTGGACCGTGGTGGCTGTCCGTCCGGTGGTGATGATGGCGGTGCAATCAAATTAGCTTCCCAAACAGGGCCCAAAATTTGACTCCATTGCCATTGCGAAAATTGCTCCGCACAAACCACAAAATCATCACTCGCTCCCTTTGTTCCGGGGCGGGATGCAGGGGAATTAATTGAACTTTTGTGCATTTGTTTTGGGCTCGCGGGGCTCATGGCTCTGTGTGCTGTTTATTTTATATTGTGCCCGAAGCCGCTGACGCTTCAATCCTGACTGTTATGGACGCATTGTGCGAGTGCGCGGGGGAATGGCCCGTCAACGGGGACGTCAACATTTATCATCACAGCCGCAACGGAACGCCACCGGAACCATTATCGGACCAAACAAGCGAAACCGAGGCCCTACTACTATTCCTGCTGCTCTCGGGTTACACAAAAACCCCTTTTTCGTTGGGGACGGAAAATGATGAAACGCAAATAATCCGGAACGCGTCGGAGGGTATGTGCGTGGGTGTCTGTGGGCCCAAACAGGACCGTCCACCGTGAGGCTCTCGTCAACAGAACTGTTTGCGAAATGAAGTCGCAATACGCAATAACGCGCGCGAGGAAATCCAGGCAATGACATTACAGACACAGGAAAAGCGGTAGAAGGACAGCAGAGAGAGAGGGCGAGAGAATGATTCCGAAAACCCCGTCCGCTAACAAATCATTAATTTCTGACTTGTGGGATTTGCTGGGACATTGGGGTGCCGTTGGGCAGGGACTCTGTGGTTGTCAAATATTTATTTTCCATTTTTACGACTCTTTGCCCCGTCTCTTCTGCAGGATGATCTGCCCGGGCAGGCCTTGCTGGATGTGGTGTTCGCCCGGCTGAACCTGATAGAGACGGCCTACTTCGGCATCCGGTACATCGATCAGGACAATCAGACGGTAAGCATGACGGGGCATGGGGCATTCAACCCGACAGGGCCACTGACATTGTAGTTTTTTTCTTTCTTTACCCCCAGCACTGGCTCGATCCGGGCGCAAGGCTCTCCCGCCAGCTGAAGGCGGGCAAGGTGCCGTACGACCTTTACTTTGGCGTCAAGTTCTACGCATGCGATCCCTGCAAGCTGGTCGAAGAAATCACGCGGTAAGAGATCGGTTCCTTCGGCTCTGGCTTCAACCACAAACCGTGCTGTGTTGGCCATAAATATTGGAATTAATTATCAAAACCACCCTCAAACTCCCTTTTCTCCCAGGTACCAGCTGTATCTGCAGGTGAAGCAGGACATTCTGCAGGGCCGGCTGCCCGTGTCGTTCGAGCTGGCGGCCGAACTGGGAGCGTACGTCGTGCAGGGTAAGCTATCAACGCCGTTGTTGTTGTGGTTGAGTCTAGTGATGGGAGCTCAGAATCGGATCTACACGATTCCGTGTTCGGAATCAATTCTGAATTCGATTTCGATACTGTAATCGATGCCCAGAATCGGAAAAGAATCCGGAATCGGAAATCGACCTGGGAATCGCAATTTGCTCCGGAAACGGAATCAGAATTGACTCCAGAAATAGAATTAGATCCGGAATGATAATCAGTTCTTGAATTTAAATAAGAAGTTTCAGAAGCAAGATCAGTCCTTGAATCATCATGAGAATGGATCGTTTATAAGTAAATTTGGATTCTTTGCGGCTCTCAATACGTAGCATCATTCGATCCAAATGCCTTTTCTTATGGAAATGCTGAAACTGATTCCATTTTGAAGCTGATTCTGATTCCGGAGTCGATTCTGGAGCCAATTCCGGAGCTGATTCCGATTACGGAACTCAGTTGTGGAAACTGGAATTAATTCCAGAAAACTTCGGAGCTAGCCGGATTCGATTCCGACGAAAACTTCATTTTACTCATCACTAGTTGAGTCCCCCAATGTTTGAGCTTTGGCCTGTCATGTGCCCTATTCCTGATTTTACAGCCGAGCTGGGCAACTACGATCCACGGAAGCATCCGCCCGGCTACGTGTCCGAGTTCCGGCTGCTCAACAACCAAACGAAGGAAATCGAGAGCCGCATCCACGAGCTGCACATCCAGCTGGAAGGGATGGCGCCGTCCCAGGCCGAGTTTAACTATCTCGACAAGGTCAAATGGCACGACATGTACGGGGTGGATCTGCATCCGGTGCTGGTATGTGATGGACCTCGGACGCTATCTTCCCACCATTCTTCACATCCTCACATAATCTTCTCATCTCATTCTTCCTCGACAGGGCGAGGACAGTGTGGAGTACTTTCTCGGCCTAACGCCCGGTGGCATCGTGGTGCTGCGCAACAAAACCACCGTCGCCCACTACTACTGGCCTCGGATAGCGAAGGTCTACTACAAGGGACGATACTTTATGCTGCGCGTCTGTGATAAAAACGTAAGTTCCCAAAAAACGCAGCGCCACCAAACGACTGGACACTTATAGCGCCCGTTTTTCTCGGTACCTCTTTGCTCCTTTTGCAGAATGAAGTTAGTACGTACGGTTTCGAGACACCAAAAAAGAGCGCCTGCAAGCATCTGTGGAAGTGCTGCGTGGAGCACCATTCGTTCTTCCGCCTGGTCCGGGTGGCACCGATGCAAGCGACCGGCACGCTTGCCAGCAAGTACAGGTAAGGAAGGGGAGACGAAATAATCCTTTGCTTTCCGCCTAAACTCTCCAACACTATCTCCCGATTCTCCCGTCCATCCACCCAGTGCCCGTTCGGAGCGTCAATCGATGAAGGACCTCTCAACGCAACAGCGTGTACCGCCCGTGTTCACCCGGACACCGTCCCGCCGACAGCCGCGGCGCGTCATGAACGATGTCCCGCCGACGACCGAGGACAAGATGTTCGATGCACCGAAATACATTCAGCAGGAAATCAAATCCATTTCCATACCTCAACCGGCGCAATCGTAAGTGTGCTGTGGCAGCAGGTTTTGCCATTTCTTCCCTATATCATGTATCGCATTTTTCATTCTCTTCGTGCTCTCCAACACTTGCAACGGCTTATCGCACCACCACCACCATGTTCATGTGTTTGGTGTGCCCCTTTTCGCGTGGTGTAGCTTTGAGAGCCCTTACCGTTCTACTTGCAGCATACCGGCCGCACTCAGTGGCGCTGGTAGTGGCGGTAAATCGCAAGCATCTGTTGTGCCGCCCGACTCGCCACGCAGTACGCGCAGCGCCCCCTGGATGCGGTCGCAGCAGCGCGGCCTGTTCGGCATCAACTCCAGCCCCAAGTCGGTACGGTCCGCTTCGACGCGCATGAGCGCACCGGCCAACAACAACAATGGCAGCAGCAACCACAACAGCAGCCGGATGAGATCGAGCTCGGTCGAGAGTCACTCGTCGAACGAGTCGCGCTCGGGCCGGCGACGCCGCCATCGGAGCCGCCGGGTGTCGGACAACGAGAGCGAAATGAGCCGCGGATCGGGCCGCTCCGGCCGGTCGCACAACTCGCACCGGAAGCACCGGCGCCATCGCTCCAAGAGCCGCCGAAACCGGTCGGACACGGAGAGCCGCGATCGTAGCTACTCGGGCCACCGCCGGTCGACCGACTCGATCGAGCTGGTCGACTCGGGCGAACAGTGGCTGGAGGTGCAGCGCAAGCAGCACTCGGACGCGGTACCGAAGGCGGCCGTCATCAAGAGCAGCCAGGTGATGAAGGGCGCCCATCCGGACGCGGGCATCATCCAGCATCATCATCGGAGCCGGCGCCACCGCAAGCACCGGTCGCCGTCGGAGAAGATCTGGTCGAGCGAGCTGACCAAGCATCTGCAGTTCGATCTGGTCGACACGACCGGCATGACCGAGGATCAGCTGCGCGAGATCCCGTACACGGTCGTCGAGACGAACCATGCCGCCAAAAAGCCCAACACACTCAAGGTGCACAAGACTAGTCATCAATCGTCGACCTCGCTCTCGAGCCACCAGCAGCAGCACCAGCAGCACCACCATCAGCACCATCAGCACCAGCATCACCATGCGCTGCCGGCGCACCAGCACCAAGGGAGCAACAATCGCATCGACCGGATACGGGACCCGTACGCGAAGGGTGGCGACGGTAGCCTGGTGGAGAACGGCATCAACGGTGGATCGATACGGTCGGCAAGTACGATCAGCTCGTCGCGCGAATACGACCGCAACTCGGGGCTTATAAGGTAAGCAGAGGGAGTACAATACTGGTGTAGTAACTCTGGTTATGGATACATGGTTGCCATGTAGTAACTTTAAACTCCCGAATGTCCTTCAAACATCTTTAAAGTAGGTCATCGTTTTGCCGAAATAGTTGATCTTGTATCGAAGCGGACTTATTGACACTTGTTCGTCCAGGCGATCATAGAAATCCTCAAGGTTTCTCTCTTACTGGAACGTTGGAGTTTAGAGGCCTTATCTTGGGTAAGGAGAGTTAACTAAACTCTTCAAATGAGAATTCGATAGATGTGGGAAGAGCATAGTCCTATCCTGACAGTCCCAACAAATCTTACTTGCCATGGTCGGAGTTCCTCTAATTGATACTCAAAAGAGGTTATGGTTCTTGTCACTAAGTTCCTGGTTTTGAGTTTTAATACATAAACTGATCCAATCTACGCTATTGATGTGTTTGGGAAAGTGGGTTTCCTATTTACATAGTATGTTCTAGGGTTCTCTTAGTTCTAGTATGTTCTGTATAGCAGATAAGCTACACTGGTATGTTGGGAAGACTCTGGGTGAGTGCGCAATGTACAAGGATCTTCTCGTTTGCTTACAGAATGATGTCCAGTATGAGCATGGGTGACTTCATCTCGCCAACTGGATCCAGCTTGAGTCCGCTCGATAGCTCGGGACTGCGGGTGTCGCACGAGCATACCGATTCTGGCCTCGGAGCAGATCAGGACTATGCCTACTCGTCGGAAAGGTATAATATTTTCACTATCTAGCATGAGCCTTTATCTTGACGCTCGTTTGGTGGTACCAATTTTTTGCAGATCCAGCGACAGCGCCAAGTACGGTACGAACAAGTCTTCCGGAGCGTCCGTGACGTCAGGCCAGACAAAGTCCTCCTCGTCCAACACGATGAAGTCGCACCATCACACTGTGAGTAGTAGGAAACCTCCGCTCTGTCCCGGTCGTTCGGGGCAAACCAACCCTCCCGCAGCTATCACACAACAACCGCAGGCACAACAGCAACAACAGCAGCATCAAACACAACCACATCAGCAAAGCAAATTCTCCTCGGTACCTGGTGTACATAGTGCCAACGGCAGTAACAGTCGCTTGATCAATACTAACAACACACACTATCAAAACAATCACTACACCTTCAGCCTAACCCGAACCCCGAAACCCCACCAGGCTCACCTGCAGCAGCAGCAGCACCAGCAGGGTCAGCACGCGTATCGACCTCACAACCTCACTAACAATCTCGGCGGGCGTGCCCATCCGGCGGCCGGCGGTGTCGGTAGCATTGGCGGCGGGTTAAGCACTAGCACATACCTGGACACGGTGGCGACGCTGTCGTCGTCGGCCGCGCCCTACCACTACTACTACGACGGGACCGGCTTCCGGTCGAACGTGGGCGGTGGACCCGGGCTGGGCTTCCACGGGCTGGGCCCGGGTGTCGGCAGTGGTACCCGCGGCACCAAGTCCGATATCGGCGTACCGATACGCCCGAAACGGCACTATCAGCAGCAACAGGCACACCAGCAGCAGCAGCAGCAGCACCAATACAACCACATCACCAGTGTGCACAATTTCAGCCGCACTTCCGGGGGCGACCGGAAGCAACGGCACCCGATGGTACAATCGCCATCGTTCAACAAGTCGATCGACTATCTGGAAAACTATAAGACTGGCTTGGAAAGACTTAACCAGGGTGGCGGTGGCGGTGGTGGTAGTAGTAGTGGCCTAAATAATAACAATCCGGAAACGTTCACCGGACTGCTCGGCATGGGCGCCACCGGCAGTCAGAACGTACTGAACAACCAGAACAACAACAACAACAACCCGAATGGGCCGTGGGAAGTCATCGACGGTACCAAGGGACAAGAGGATGGGGTCGATGATCGGGTCGGTCCGTTGATTTGTTTCGATACGAACCGGAACCAGGACGGCACACGGGCCGGGCCGGGAGAGCAAACGCCCGCAAACTCTACGCCGACCCGCCAGTGCGAGGGCAGTGTAAGTAATGCTGAGCCGTTGGTTCGCTTGCATGTGTTCGCTTGTCCTTGTTAGTGTGCTGGTCAGCCTGTTAGCATGAGTGAAAGTCACTTGGCACCTCTAGAAGAAAAACACTGGTGTGTTTTTGTCCCTTCTGTCGTAATGATTTGCATGCCGTTTTTCTTACTAAGTTTTTCCGTTTCTTCCCTACTTCGAAAAGCCCCCGTAGGGTATGCAATTTGCATCTGCCGGGTTTTGTGTTGTTATTCGTGGTGCCCCCTGCTTACACCCCTAAATGCATGCAATGTCACAACAGCTTTAACAGCACGAAGCAGAGAAGGAAGATTATTGTTTCGCGATACTTTTGTTCTAGATTTTCACCTTCACCAAGCCCCGCGCTTTACACATCGCTTGGCTTTCCACCCCGTTTATTTTACCCAACCCCTCCCCCACTTGTTTGTTGTAATGCAACAACACAGTGAAGGAGCAGAAGCGAGGAGCGAAACCTAAGCTCCGACGCTCTGTAAAGTTGAATGAATGGAAACTACACAACAACAACAACAACGGTAGCTATAAAAAAAGAAAAGTTCTACCTCCTCTTACCACATGGTTTCACACACAAAAAAAAAGCATAAAATACGCGCAAGTTTAACGGTAGAGCAAAACATGTTTCCACATCCGGCACCGCTGAGAGTGCATTCGCTTTTTTTCCGCCACCATTCCGTGGGTTTTGGGCTTGGCGCACTTATTATTGATCCTTTTCCATGCAGCTCCCAGCTCTCGACTGCCACTAAGGTATTTTTCTCTCTCTCTCTCTTTTACTTCCTATCTCTCTCTCCTCCCCTCTTGTTGAAAGACTCACTCTATGAACTGTTTGATGCATTTGATGCAATGCTTCAGCGAACAAAGGAAGCTTTCAGTCCGTTTCGCTGTGCTTCTTCGCGATCTCTTATTTCCACCACACACACACACACACTCGTAACAATCCTGACTTGACGTGATGAGAGTTGGCAGGAAAAACTGAACAAACCCCCGACAGGAATGCAGGGGAAAAATGAGAGCCCAGAATTTGGATGCAACTCCGCGCGCGCACATACACAGTTTTATCAAGGATGCGGGGTTTGCCTTTTTTTGTTGCGTTTACTTTCCTCCCTTTACGCGCTTTTTTCTTGGCATCCCATAAGCATTCTTCTCGGGACGGGTGCTTTTCCCGCTGCTGCGCACCACGTGTTGCTTTTAGCAAACCGGCGGCTCTATTGCATGGAGGATCGCCACGAGTCCGCAACCGTGATGGCTCGGAGTGAAAGTTGTGTACAGGAGGTGGTTTTTTGTTGTTGTTTTTTTTTTACTTTTCCCGCCAGCTCCACTTCTTTCTAGTCTTCCGACAAAATGGGCACCGGTAACAGTTCGTTTGTTTTGTGGGATAAGTAAACGATGTAAAAGTTTCCCCGTTTTTTAACGTTCCCGTTTTGTTTCCCTTCTTCCCTCTGTCAGGCGCGTTGTCGAGCCAAAAAGCTTGTCGACTTTCCGTGACTAAAGGCGGTACGAATGCAGCGTGTTCGTAGCCCCGGAAACATTCTAGGAGCTCAGCCGTACCTGTGGAACAAAGCTTTTTCCGCCCTCTTTTTCTCCTCTTTTTGCTACCCTTTTACCAGTCCTCTTCCGCCGACTACGGAAGCATCGAAGCGAATCCAATAGATGCCCCAGTTTTCTGCAGCCATTGTACGTTATTTGTTGTGTATCGCTCTGAGTGGGGCCTGGGATATGGTTAGATTTGTTTTAGTGTGTTGAAAGTTCCAAAACATTGCTCTATTTCATAGGATTAACCGTTGGGTAGATAAAGTGTAAGCAATTTGTAGGTTCCGCTTGCTCCACGGTTCTTTGACGTTTGAACTGGCAGAGAGCATCGACAGAAAGGCTTGTAAAACAGATATTTGTATTGTGCATTGCATAGCTGTAGGCGTATTATTTGCTGATAGACAACGTTACTAGTACGCTGGGCAAAGTCGCCTGCATGTATGCAAAGCGTTGCACAGCGTTGCATTTTTAACCGTTTTATTGACAGCTGCTCTGCCGAAGTTAACCATGTTGATACCTTCTATATCCTGTTCCTAACAGTTGCATGTTTTTTCGTCCCTTATATGTGTTGCATGTTTTTAAACTTTGTGTTTTAAAATTGCATTTCACGTGCTGAAAGCAAAATGTGAAACGTAATGTAATATTGTTTACAAATTATTTATTATTTCGTTGTTTTTTGTTAACAACCCTCCCCACCACTTGGCCTGCGCACACAGTACCACCCTCTAACAATGCATGTTCCTTTGTTTGTATGTTTGTAATTCGTGTGAAGTGTTCGGTTTGGCGGTGCCTTTCTGACCCGCTAACCAAGAACCGAGACGTGTATCGTCTAGTAATCTAGCCTATGCGCTTGTGTTTCTTTTGCTCCCTGACATACACACACACATACCGATATGGCAACGACTCTAGAATGGAAACATGCACAGCGAGGTGAACTCATCGCCCACCGGCCAACCAGTCGCGGTGGTCAACGGTGGGCCGCAGGGTGGACAGGGTGTGCGTAACAGTCCGACCAAAGTCTCCGCCGATACGGCGGGATTAACCAAAGCTCGACCCCAGGTCCGATCTAGTCCGGCACGGTTCGGTCTCGGTAAGAACAGCAACCATCGTTCGTCCAGCTTAGAACTGATACTAACACCTATCATACAGAGCCGACGGTAAGTAGAGCACCTGGGTGAAGGGATTGTTGTGTTGTTTTCATTATATTCGGAATATATTCTTTGGGACAGTAAGGCGTTCAGAGTATTGGTAGAGTTTGAGATATAGTTTGCGTAGCTTTGTAAAAAGTTGCTATTCTGGGTGTCAATTTGTAGTTTACGTTGAAATAGAATAGTCTAATCAACTAAGAGTTGGAAAGCTCATAAACAACTTGAATCGAAAAACTCTAGTAATTCTGGTTAGCATAATGATTCGATGAGTATTATTGGTAAAACTGTAGATTCAATAAGATATTTTGGCTTAAAATCCAGATCTCTCCGAATATTTCTATTATCCTTTGTTCTTAAAAGCACATCCAAAATAAGCGATCAAGCTTTTTAAATCTGTTTCTGAGATCCTTGAAATAGCAGATGCTATAAAATCCGGAAAATCACACACTGATACGCCTTCACATGACTCCTAGGTACTCCCACTACACTACATTAAACCCATGTGACAAAAGCACATCATTAGGAAGGAATCGTTATTCGGGTTTGTTTTCACAAGTGCTCTTAATTAATCCCTTAACCATTACCGTCACGATCACAAGAAAACGGCGGCATCCCCCTTTTTTCCGTGCAGCAACTCTTTTCAAATTGTACGGCATCTCTCCTTCCCAGCCCTTGCCAACTCTAGCCCGACCCTTTGCCAAAGCTTATCATAACAGTGTGTTCCTCCCCGAGGGGTCGTTGAAGCTGAAAACATGGAAACCCCTGGCAACGAGCAAACCCTGGTACAGCTGGTGTGGTGTGGTGGTGGTGGTGGTTGGAAAGTTGAAAGAAAATTCCACCTGACGACATCGTACCTTCAGTACCCAACGCCGCCATCTCCGGCGCTTCGGACACTTTGAACTTTCTTCGGAGCGTTTCGGTGGAAAGGCAGCACGTTGATAAGTGGATGGGTGTTGATTATATCTTATGCTGCCGGCGCAAAATGACAACCGAAAGGGGGGCAGTTATGAAGATAGCGAGTTCTTGGAAGGCCACAAAAATAGATCCATGGCAGGTAGAGGTGGTGCATGTGACCTATACGAGACGACGGTTGGTTTGGGCTGGGGCAAGGATAAAGAGCTCTTAAGCTCATTCTCAGTATGGAGGCTTCATCTTTATTTTTTTTTTGGTTCGTTCCTTTTCCAAACCATGTATAGAATTTTCATCCACTGCAAAAACACCCTTACAGCACAACCTTACAGTGCGGACACCGTACCGTTTGCCGGCAAAATGGTACCGATTGCATAACTTTCCAAATCACAACGCTCTCCCTTGCAAAGGCAGAAAACCAAACGCCGAGCGTCCGTGGACACGCCAGCCGCCTCCCCCAAAAAATATGCTCATCAAACATTCCACCGGCTGGAAATACCGCGCGCACGCTACCACGCTTCATTGTCAGTGACTCGCTCTATTGAAATTACAGCTCATTAAGCAAACTGTGTATTCGGGTAGGATAATACTCCTGATCCGGTGCACGAAAAGAACGCAATGGTCCCTGCGGCTAGATCAACGGTGGATTGCTCGGTTCATCTTTTTTTTTTTTTTGTTTCATTTTCCCGAGGCCGAGGCCAGAGAATTTGCTTCGAAAAGCAAAACCCCCTAACACTCAGAATTTGCACTCGCCCGGGCAAATCAGTACCTGTGTGAAGTGCTTCAGGTTAGCGGGCTTATTGTGGGCGGCCTGCCACCTACCTTCCCGTTCTCGTCCGCCCGCCGGTTGGTTTTCGTAGTTCAACTTTACACCCTCAAAAGTTGATATTGCCAAAAATTTTGCTTCCCTTTCGGGAACAAAAACATTACGACGCCAAGGGTTACCCGAAAGGGGCATCAAAACTGGGCGCGGGCGCCCGTAACACCAACAACCACGCTACAACCCATGCAACGTACGGTTCGTAGCACGGGCGCAAGCATCATCATCAGCAGCAGCAGCACACCGAAAAGGGTTAGAGTCATTTTGAACAGCTGAAGCAAAAGCGTATAATACATTTCCAGGGATGGGGCACTTGTAAAAATTAACAGTTCCCTGCTGGGAAAGTATGTACTCCGAGCTGGTTTACGGTAGAATAGGGATGAACCGCAAACGATTCACACTTTGCTTGCCTCGCCCTTTTTGCTTGATGCGCTTGGAGCACGGAAAGAGGGAAAACCTCAGACCGAAAACAAATATCGAAAGCCAAACAGGCTGCATGCATCAAGGATGTTTCGTGTCACGCACCCCAATGGGCTAACGATCCCGACATCTCCGTCACAAAGTTGGTCCACTGTGAAGGATCCTAGTGGATTCTAGTTGGATGAGAGTTAGCATTTTTAGCTTCTCGAGCATTAGCGGCAACATGAGGTTCACTACCGCGATGATTAATCAGTTACACGATGCGCGAGTGATGGTTGTAAATGTTAAGTACATTTCGTTATTCGTTCGAAACCGGACCGACTCGACCGAACGTGAAATGCGAGTAGAAGCTATGCACAAGTGCATAGTCATGCTGTTGTGCTTTACATGCAAAGTATGTCTGTGTTTGGGTAAAGAAGGATGATGTAAGAATATGTTAATGAAGTGTAATTTACTGTTGGAGATCACAAGCCCGGATGAAACAAGGTGAGATCCCGAAAACATTTCCTGCAGAACCTATCATTGGAATTGTGTCGACACTGGAGAATAGTTTCCCATTATTGCCGCTAGGTGCGCTCTTCTGCTAGTTCGTCTATCTACTTAGATCAAAGTCGTGATGACAGAGATTCAATACAAAAACTGACGGACTGATTTTCATTATTACATATTGAACAGGTCCATTCATGCCGCCATGCAAGACATCGCATATTGTAATGTTACAAATGATACCTTTGCCATGTTGTTTAGCCTACAGTTCTGTTTACAACCCATCACACGAAAGCTACACACATGCACACAGGCATAGAGATAATTAAATCATCTGCGGTTCTAGCTCATCTTTTAGCAGGCATTAAATTGTACGCGCTCCGGAACACAGTTACATTGCGCTCCGTATGATTAGGCGCACTAATCACTGTGCCCTACGCGCGTAACGCTTTCATCAAAGGGAATCAAAGCCGGCCGTGGCTAGACAAATAGCAACAGGCCAGATAATATTTCAAACGAATAGGCTACAGTTCAACCCCTGCACCACACACACACACACATATACGCCCGGATGGATTTACGCAACCCGATATTCCGCGTACGCATCGCGCACTGTTTATTTGAGCTTTCGAGCTTGGTAATATGATATTGATTCACGCCTGCCTTGCTGGTGCCTCCCACGCCCGTGGTTTAGCTTTGGGGGTTTATGTTTGGTACTAAAGTCGCCCTTCCAAACCCGCCCAAGCCTAGTATAGTTTGTGGAAAAGTCTAACCATTTGAGGTCCTATTCACCATACCACTCCCACCCTGGGCCAGTTATAATCATGCGCTGCAAGCTGACATGCACAGGCATTGTTTTACGACGCACCAACAAAAACACCGCATCGGAACGGAGAAAATGGCAAACGTTAGCAATTATAACGAAATCAATTCGTCCCTTGGCAAGTTTTACCGCCGGTTTAGCAGAGCGACCACCATGACGACGACAACCGACTAATAGAGCAATCTATTTGCTTTTAAAACTATGATTAATTATTCAGCCCGCCCCAACACCCCCGCGGTAGCACGCGTCGCATGTGCCGGGTGTTTGTGTCCGGGGTTCTTCGACACCATGATGCGACAATAGTGTCGTCCTTTTATCGATGGCACCCGGGCTATGCCACGCAGCTATGCATCGACGCTATCGGCACAGGAAAAGCGAACGCTTTACTCATTTATTTATCAAACTCATCCCCCATCCTGCATGGAGCAGGGACGACACCCACCCTGCTGCGTGTGGGCGTGAATGTGGATCATTATTCACATAGCATTCACACCACCTGGAACCGACCGACGGCACCCACAGAACCGACTCCACCCGGCTTCAAATTAGTTGAACAAATTTAATTTAATCCTTGCTCCATCACCACTCCATTTAAATGTCGCCCCATCGCTCCAATCGCTCCATCCTTGCCTGCTGTATCACGACGGCCAGGCGGAGTTGTTAAAATAAATTGTTGTAAAATTTACTACCCACCCGTGTGAGTGCAGCGTGTGTGTGTTGGTGTCATGGACTTACATGCTACTCTCTTTTTTTCGCTTCACTTTCATAGCTTAAATCCTCCCCATGAATAAATAATAACGCGTCTAACAACGTAATCGCTAATGGTCGCTTTACCTATCCCCCCTTCGAGGGGGGGGGGGGGGGGGGAAGGATCGTGTACTATGCCGCGAACAATGTATGTTGCCCGTGTGTGTTTTCGCATCAAAGGAAAACGGAATCGGGCGGAAAATCCATCATTAGCGAGCGAGCGTGTTGTGTGAGGATTTTCACCCTTCAATGTGTGTTTTTTCTGATTGAATACATTTATATGTCGATGAATAGAAGCTTACAGCTAAAAAAAGGCCAAGTTTACCTCTCTATACTGTCTGATTGCTTTTACAAACATGCATGTTTGTATGATAGAATTGATGTTTGCAACAAAAAAGGTTTCACCTGTTTCAGTCAATTTATCAGTATATTAATATTATTTTTTTCGATGAACGCATTTAAGCTTTAAGTGAATGTTATGTTTTACAAACGATTCGCTTACGAGTTGTATGACGAGACGAAAGTTGCTAGTATTTTGTATAAATTTGCACCAAGTATAACGTAGAAACATTTCCAACTATAAGTAGAGTTAAATCTTTAAGTACTTATAAATTAAAACCAAATTTAGTAACTATTCGAGTGCCATTCTCTTGGCCAATAATGACACATTCTACACTTAACAATGTGCAAACACCTAAACACCCGCTAAGCCATAGACCCTGTAGCATAAACCCATTGTCCAGGATGTAAATACATTTGCTTTAGTAACCAACATTCACAGTGCTTTCGGGATGAGCAACAGAACAAACTACTCGAAAACATACGCCAAACTACCTGCGTGAGGATGCTTTCAAAACTTTCCCAGCGTGATGCCAGCAGGATTGCGACAACAAACTACACCTACCACCATGATTGTTTCATTACACTACCTTTACCAATGTAGCTAACACAAATCATATCTTGCTCTCTTCCAATCTCCAACAGGGCCCAGTAATTATGGGTGAAATGAGCACGGAATTATAAATTGTCATCGAATCGCTCCTCTCAAGCCGCATGGAAATGGCTCTCCACTGACTAAACACGGCAAGCGAACCGACCGCAATTCGGCAAACTGAGTAGCAAGTAGCAGCAACCGTTCGGAAGATCTAAGGCCGTTTGTCCATTTTTTTAAATGTGTAACAGTTTTTTGGCTGTTTGATAATCAAAACTGTATCGTCTCACAAACAATGCTTCCACCAGACACACATTGGGAATAAGAAATAAACAGTAGCGAGCGCGCGCGTGTGTGTGTTGTGGAGTTTGCAAAGTGCCACGATGTATGTAAAATTCCAACCACTCCACATAGACGTTAGATCCTCATCGAGCAGGGTGTGTCGATAACCGGCACCGACGGTCGGTTAGTTATGACACAGTTCGGACCTACCAAAAACCCCAATACGTGGCAAGGAGCGGTTTCTTCTAGCGGAGTATTATGGCTGGAGCATAAGTGTTGGGGAGGCTTCTTTTTATCGACATTAACATGTATGCATGTATTAACCTCAGAGCGGGGACGACGGCGACGGCGATCACACGGTAGTGTAGGTATGTACTTTTCTTTTTAATCATAAAACGGCAGTACCACTAATGCAATCCAGAACCAAAAAGATGAAAAGAGAGGGCGGTAAACGCGTAAATCAAAAGAATGGTAAACAAGAAATCGAACTACACAGTAAGCAGGTTAGGCTAAGCCCTAGGAGTATAGGAGTAACTAACGAAAGAGTGAGACATTCTCGATGTGCATGTGTGTTAGGTATTAGGAGCGCGTGTCCAGGCTCCACGCGCAAGCGAGTGTGGACCCGTGTTTTTGATCACAATTTATTATCATCCATCGGTAGTGTTTAAGTTTTCGATGTACGTGTGAGTGTGTCTTTCCCCTCCCCTTCTCGCTTGTGAGGGGCGGGTTGAGGGAAAGCATAACAGTAAGCTTAGCCGCTATCGTCCGTTTCTTCACAACCCGCTTATATATCTTACTGTTAGGTGTGTCTGAATCTGTTCGTTCTCCAATGCAGACCCTTAATTCTATATTTTCCTGCTGTTATTGCGCACTCTTGCCTACCCTTCCATGGTGTTACGCAGGAGTAAGAGCGGCCTTGTTGATGCATCTGGGCCGCAACCCACACCGCGTGGTCAAATCGTGGCATCAACACACGAACGCAGATTATGCTGAAGTGCTCTTGATGTTTGGGACACTGGGGCGGTGTACGTTTTTTCCCCCGTTTTTGAATACTTCTCTGTAGGTGTCCCGTTCAAACTGTCGCATAAATCGGATCGTAAACCATTGCATGTATGTGTACACATTCGTTTTTTATCGAATCGATCATTCAGCAACAAAACAACAAAACACACTTCTTCAAACACTGTGAAACTCAATAAAAAGGAAAATTGGATTGTAAACATACACATCACCTAACCTTCTTTCAACATGAATTCCGCTCCGAAACAGGCCACTCAGAGACAGGTAAGTGTGCAAGATTTCGTATAGAATCCGTAGAATCCGTTTCGTAGAAGCATTAATTGTTGCTGGTTCTTCCGCTTAATAGCAGCCACCGCTCGTTTTCAACCAGGTCACATCGTCCAGTAATTAAACCCAATTACCCCCCAGCGCGACACCATTTCCCGCAATACTTTCAATCGTTATGGGAAAACATGCTACATCGAAAAGTACATCACTTCCCACTACGACGCATTTATTGAGCCATAAAATATGAAGCACACAATATTTCCACCAGCCAAAGCCCATTCACAGCGCCCATCATTATGAGGGAAGACACGGTTGATAGCGAAAGTTCAAAACGATGGGTTATTGCTACACACACACACTTTTTCTGACGCTCCCAGCCAACGGTTCGGTTTGGCAAAAATAGCATGATGGCATGAATATTAATGACAGTTGTAGCAGAGCTCCGATGAGCAGAACATGTCATTACCGGAAACTGATTCCGGCACCACGGACTCTCTCGAGAGGTTCGTTTATTTCTTTCCTGTACCGTCATCTCCCCCACAAATCATTCGTAATGGCGTTGAGGGCCTCATCCTTCCGCGGTTCTAATCGTTCGCCCTATTGGAGTTGCATTTTGCATGCCACCGGCTGGCAGAGGAAGCATGTAAAATAAATATTTGATACCGAAACCAAACACCGCCAGACGAGCGACACACAGCGTTTTGTGTGGTTAGAGGAGGTGGCGCGTGGGGGTGATGTAAAAACAATCATCCTTCCTATTGCTGATGCTCTCGGTATTGACATTTGTCGATTCGTACCGCCCTCCGGGAAGCCCGAGCAGTGTCCCGCAGTGTGACTTTGATCTCGGTGCACGACAGACAGTACTTTGAGGGACGACTTTGAGCTTTGACGACTCCCCTCCGTGCTGAGGGGTTGCTTTGGCAAGCGCGCAAAAACAGGGAAATGCATGACAGACTGAACTGCTGTGTCTGTTATTAAAAGGATTGCCATCCCGCTGACTTTCATCGAGCTGCAAAGAAGTGTGGGAAGTGTCTGTGCAGTGAAATCGATATTTAAATAAAAACATCATCACTTCGCCGCTCCGACCAAACCATCACACCCCAAAACATGATAAAAGCGAACGCCCAGAAGCGGCAGAAATTATCCACCGTCTCCAGCGTGACGGTCGGCACACCGCACAAGGACGGCCCACCACCACCGACACGTGGTCGGCTGCGGGAGCGGTACCGCTTCAAGGAGGAGCTGCTGCAGCTGTTCAACAGCATCACCGCCCACTGCTACCGACAGCTGGCGCAGCAAGATCGCAGCCTCTCGGAGCGGCTGTTCTGGCTGCTGATGCTAATCCTCGAGGCGGCCACACTGATCGCGATCATCATCTCGGCCTGGGGGAAGTTTACGGCCAACCCGTTGATAACGACGCTGCACGATACGATCTACCCGATCGTGCTGGTACCGTTTCCGGCGATCTCGCTCTGCAACAACAATCGCATCTCGCGAGCCGCCGCCGTCCGGTACGCGGCCCAGCTGGCCGGGCGGGATGCCGAGCGGCGCAACGCGAGCTACTTTCTCGAGCAGATCGCCCTGCTCGGCAAGCTGTACGACTTTGACTACGAAAATCTGCACCAGATGACCAGGCTGCAGGAGTTTCTCGATCTGAACGATGTGAGCAACAGCACCGGCATGTACAATGCGCTGGAAACGCTCGAAAAGGTAGGTTAGGTGGGTAGGACCCGAACGAACGGAAAGAGGGAGTGCAAATGGTAACTGGAGCCCCCTCCCTGTGTGCCATTTGCAGCTATCGCCCCGGTGTGAGGATATGCTGCTGCGCTGCTTTTGGAAAAGCATCGAGCTGCCGTGCATGCTGCGGAACGATATGATCGAGGTGCGCCGCACACCGTACGGATTTTGCTGCACGTTCAACTTTATCGGCCACACCGAAGATAACGAGTAAGAAATGCTGCGGCACGGTGGTAGCAAGCAAGTAGCTCTTAATTTTTGTTCGAAAAATTGCACACTTGGTAGATGTGTGCCTGTGGTCGTGTGAGCGCGCTTACCAAGAGGTTCAATGGAGCGAGCTGAGTTCCAGCGAAGCATATCGTTTTCCCACACATCGCGCCCGGATGCTAATGGGAAACTTTGTTCAACAGACATGCGATGTGCAGGCGAAACTTTATACAGCACGGTACCAAAACTTTACGGTTGGTGGTTGTAGTTTTGAATTCCGAAACAGGGTAGCATTACAAAAGCTTTTGTTTCTTGGTGTTTTAATAATACTTGAAGTCAATTTCGGTGGCTTCCCAGCTACAGAATAACCCAAGTAGATTCCCCAAGATTTGTAAAGGCTGTTGAAGCTGAATGTTACAACATTTACCTAAAAGTATGCAATACACATAGCAAAGCTCCTGAATTGATGCAATCAGCTTGGCAAAACAATCTTTAAATCGCTAATTAATGTAGTAAACACAGCTCTGTTCAAACATTCAAACAATTTATTTTAACTAACAATTTTAACAATTTAAAACCCATATACACACACACGAACGTACACAATCAAGTTACACGTAATAGCTTTTGCCAAAAATTGAAATACTCCCCATCCAATCGTTCCAATCCACTTGTTCTACCCGTTTCTACCGTGCAGGATTCATCCACCGTCGTACTTTTTGGACGTTACTGGACCGGAAATGGGATTGGTGCTGCTGCTGAATGGCTCCTCTAATGACTATTTCTACAACTTGTTCAACAACATCGGCTTCAACGTACGCTCCCCATTACTTAACTAGCTCTGGCTCTCCTTTAACCCTTTCCTCTAGCAATGCATCCCTCTCCCCTTGTCCCCATGCCTTCTCAATGATCCTGCTCACTGTTGTCGTCGTCTCATGACCACGTGGCTCATGTAACGAACCGTATGCTTTCCTTCCCCCCCCCCATCCAGCTGCAAATTTTCAACCCGCACGAGGTCCCGGACAGTACCGCCGGCGGGGTAAACGAGCAATTCGTCCACCTCGGCACGGAAACGTTCATCCGGGTTGATGCCATCACCATCAACAGCGAGCCGGATGTGCTGCGCTACTCGAGACAGAAGGTAAGCTACAGCACGATGCACCACACTACACCACCAGCAGAGCGCTTGCAACGAGAGTGCATCTCAGGTGCACTATCGGGTACGTTCGTTGCGTCCTACCACCTAAAGGGACCGGCAACAACAAAAAATGCCCAAGCACCCCAAAACGAACTGAACCAGCTAATGTGGGCGCTCCCGCGGTTGGACCGGGGCACGGGAACAGCGGAAGGTAATTAATTTATTTCGAAGCGAATGCAGTCAGCGATGATGATGCACTCTGAGGGCGGTTGGGATGTTATGCTGGAGTACTGTTCAGTGCTGGTACCTTCCGCTTCCCCGGACGCTGTGAGGATTGGCAGCTGAATTCGACCGGCTCCGGAATCACATCCGCTGGGAAGACAGCGCTACAAACACAGGATGCACCACATCGGTACCGATTCACTGCCGATGCGCCGGTGCCATATCGAGGTACTACCTTCGGAATGCATCGAAATTGCACAGTACCAAGTGCTCTAGAACACCTGGCAAAAGGGTTACCACGAGCAACAAAAAAAGCGGGCCAGTTTGCTCATAATCCAATTAGTCGGTACGGTTTCGAGATTCGTGGGTTGGAATTTTTGGAAATTGATCAGTGCGCCTGCCAACTTGCCAATCTATTGGTATCCCAATGTTTCGGACTGTTCAATATGCTTGGCTGAGTAGAGCGTTAGAAATGTGTAGAATAGAAAAAAAGGGGGCACGTCTAAATAGCTTCTTGTTGGTGACTTTTGGTATAGAAGTAGCCATTCTGAAGCCGTCGGGTATGTTTCATCAGAAAAAAAACCTTGACAAATGGGAATGCAAACAAATATTTACATGGCAAATGATGCTAATAATCTGCATCTGCGCGTTATGGTTGAGTTATCTTTCTAACCATTCACAATTGCATCGTGGCTCCAACACACACACACCCAAACCGACCTCGACCGGCCAGAATAACCCAAATGCGCCCAAGGTTCTGTCTCCGGAGCATCGTCCCGAACCAGCGAAGAAACGATGCTCAACAGACCACACACATCGTTACGACGAGGGCGGTCGGTCGGAGATTGTTTGCCGTTAACCCCCGGTTTACGGTGGACAGCATGTTTCGGGGGCCGACCCAACAGCAACAACAACCGCAGAACAATATTTATGCACCGTGCAGTTTGCACTACACGCCACAGACAGCATGTGTGTATCGCGTCAAGCGAAGGCTGCCACCGAACAGCTGCTAGCCATAGTTGGGCGGTTCCCACGCCGCTCCCACAAACCCACCAAGCGCCCATTATCACGAGCACCGCGTGTATGCATGCACCCTTGACTGCCTGCCGCCCTTCCTAAATGATAATTTATACACTGCGGACCCCGGGGGTGCCAAGCGCCACCGCCCCAACCGGCACACAGCCTGGATTCTAACCTGCCGATGCTACTGCTGCTTCCTTTCTGTCAATTTTGCAGCGCCAGTGCGTGTTCCGCAACGAGCTGCTAAAGTACGGTGCCAACTACGGCCGCAGCAACTGTGTCGCCGCCTGCCGGCTCCGGAGCGTGATGGCGCTGTGCGAGTGCGTACCGTTCTACATGCCGACGGCGGGTGCGACGGCCAGCAGCAAATCCGTAACGACCTGCAATCTCCAGCACATCGCCTGCCTGAGCAAGTACAAGAGTGAGTGCGCTTTGAACGGGTGACAGGGGACCGGGTGCCGTAAAATTATCCTTAACAGAATTAATCGCACGGAATGCCGCTAAAGGGTTAAAGGACGCTTTTTGGGGGGAGATCCAGAGTGATAATAATGTTTTTGATATCGTTTCCCATTTTCGTTCCCCCCTTTGGTTGCTTACTGTTTATCTTTGGTGCCGGTTGGTGTGTGTGTGTGATTTGGGTAAATGTACACCAAACACCCACCCCCCAAATCAACCCCCCGCCAAAACCAGTCAAATGGTCAACCGTGATAACGGACATCGTGCAGATACCGGGGCTGGAGAAGGAGATGGAGGAGTCGCTCTACTGTCCGGAGTGTTTGCCGTCCTGCTCGGCGAGCAAGTATCAGATCACTGCCTCCAACCTGCCGCTGGTGCGATCCCGACGGGACGGCTTCAGCGTGACGGCCGGCATCGACAACGTGGCGGACGTCGCGGTGGTGCGCATCTTCTTCGGCCAGCCGGAAACGTGGATGTACAAGCAGAACGTGGCCTACTACTGGTTCGAGATATTCAGCAACTTTGGCGGCATGTTCGGCATCATGGCCGGCATGTCGCTGATAACCCTAATGGAGGTTGTTTACTTTGTCGGCCGGCAGCTGGTGCTGGTGTTTGCGACCCGCTCGTGGAGTGCCGGGGCGCTCCGGTCGCGCATGCCGAACCTAGAGCTACTGCAGTAAAGTTCAGTGTGTGTTTGTTGGAGTTGGTTGTCCAGTGGTAAAACACATACACACACGCAGAGAAACAAACAAAAAATAACGCTTATGCCAAAAACATAGCTATGCTAGTTACGGGGCATTGTTTTTCGCACTCCTAATAACACTCGACGGAACAAGAGCAGGCTGGCCGCAAGGACCCATTTTGCCCACATCAACAAATGCTTTGCACGCTCCGTTTCGGGGGGGAATGCTCGAGATGGTGCGGCTTTTAGTGACTGTTTTAGTGGCGGCGGTGGGGCATGTGTACGCAGCGGCCAACCACACCGAATTGTGGACGAATTGGTCGTGGCAAGTGTCCAGCGGTGGTTTTTAATTTATTCACCAGCACTTTAAACGAGTACAGCAACTAAGCGCACCCTGGGTATGATGACACAACGCTGAGGTAGCGGCACTGGGTAACACAAAAGGGTAAATAAAACAGTACCAGCACTTCTTGCAACCTTGAGTTGAGGGTTGTTTTTCAATACTAAGAAAGAAGCTCTGATTTAACAAACTAAACAGTTACATGGTTGGTATTAGTGGTGGGCGCTCGGAATCAGACCTACTCGATTCCGATTCCGTGTTCGGGATCAATTTTGGAGCCGATTCCGATACAAATTCGGTACTAGAATCAGAATCGGCTCCAGAATCGGAAATCGACTTGGGAATCGCAATTTGCTTCGGAAACGGAATCAGAATTGACTCCAGAAATGGAATTATCTTCGGAATAAGAATCAGTTCTTGAATTGAATTATGCAGTTTCAGAAGCGAAATAAGTCTGGGAATCTCCATGAGAGTGGATAGTTTACAAGTAAATTTGGATTCTTTGCGGATATCATTACGCAGCATCATTGTACCTAAACTCCTATTCTTATGGAGATGCCGAAACCGACCGAACCAAATTCAGAACCGATTCTGGAGCCGATTCCAATTCCAGTGCCGATTCTGCAGCCGATTCAGAAGCCGATTCTGGAGCCGATTCTGGAGCTGCATCCGGGACCAATTCCGAAGCCGATTCTGGAATCAATTCCGGAAAATGATTCCAGGCCTACTATCCGGAATCGATTCCAGAAAACTTCGAAACTAGCCAGATTCGATTCCGACAAAAACTTCAGTTTTCCCATCACTAGTTGGCATAGTTGATAACGAATGAATATGTAACCATTTTAGTTATTTTCCCTGAACTTTTCCCTGAGATTCCAAGCAACAGGAACACGTGTCCTGTTCGCATGTAGCTCAACCTTACACCAATTAACGTTTGTTTCGTTTTCCAGTTTATTTCACCCCCTTTCTCCGTCGCTGGTCAAGATATTCGTGGAAGTGACGTGTTCACGTGGCAGCCAAGCGCTCCTCATTACTTCTCACTCTTTGGTGCCGATCCGGGCCGGCAAAGCTGGCGCAGCTCGTTGCCTCGCGTGTGGATCAGCTTCTTTGCCGTCCACTTTTGGTCGTCCTGCAGCGGGCAGATGCTGTACTTCATCTGCACGTTGCCCTCCCCGGTGTCCTTCAGGTTGTACCAGAACGCCGCCGTACCCTTCTGCGGGCGGATCGCAACCCGCAGCTTGGGGAAAATGGTGTATCCTCCGTTGGTGACATCGCTTAGCTAAAAGTTGGAGTGTTGTTCAGCGTGAGCAAGATCGTGCAATCGCCCCGTTTCGCTGCAAAGTTACTCACGAAAAACAGCATCGTCGCTAGCCGATCGCCCGCATAGGCAAAGCGCTGGGCGTCCTCCTTCTTGTGGATCGCATCCAGTGCGGCCGTCTTGAACGCGCCGACCTCGTTGTAGATCACCTTCAGGTCTTCGGCCGTGTCACAGCTCAGGCCCGTCCGCCGCTCGATGCGCTTCGTGAGCCGCTCCACCACCGGGTGGTCCCGATCGTGCAGCGTGTACGTCTGATGGTTCTCGTAAAACACCGGCAGCCAGCTATCGTTGCTCGGGCCCGACTGCTTAATGTGCATACTGCCCAGCGCCTGCAGCTGGGCGATCTCGCCATCGTGCACAAACTCGTGGAACAGTGCCACGAACGGATCGTTGCTGAGCGCCTCCACCTTGGACGGGGAGATGACACTGTGCGCGTTGCGCACATCGTACCAGCAGTACAGGGAGCTGGTCAGTGACGGCGGCGGTACGTACACCCCCCGGCACAGGTCCATGTACGGATCCATCCGGATCGTAACCACCCGTTCCTCGCCGCCGTTGGTATCGTTGGGTACGCCATCCTGGGTCGCTGAGTCTTTTGCACCGATGCCGGCGACGGCAACCACTATCACCAACAGGCACTGGATTTTCTGATTCATTCTTAATACTTCAGTTAGGCCGAAACGTGAGCGAATGAGCCATGGGGTGAAGTACCGAGAAGACCGAGACCGACGTGTCCCGCTCGCTTTTTTATTGACAGTTGTTCAAACATCTTCATACACACACACACGCAGTATCAGCAGCAGCACTCGAATATCTCAGTTTTCTTCTCGTTAGGGGAGATCTGCCTCAGCAAACAGCAATAACCCACGCTCATAATTACAGCGAAATTCTCAAACCATTCAAAACACCCCCATCGACACGACGGATTTTAACCCACAAATCCCACACACACAGACACAGGCGCACACGCAGAGAGCCATCCCTTAATTCCTATTCATTTGCAAAAGGGTTCGAAAGGTGACGAAACCAACCATTATGTTATGGTGATGATGTGCTGTTGCTCTCGCCAGCAAAAAAAAAGCAACTCCAAAACCCCTTCTCAATTCACCACCTGGACCGATTGTGCTCGAATCAATATAAATTCCATTTCGAGCTGCACTAAAACCGGCCGTCCGAACTGCAAACCCTGGCGAGAGGGCGAATGCAGCCTCACAGGGGGTATGAGATTTTGGCATTCGAATCGCTGGATCGATGGATGGAATGAATGGATGGAGCAATATCAATAGTGCATTTCGATGAGAAGAAGGAAAAAAACACACACAGGCCGTTTGCATTCGCTTCATTTCATATGCACCATCGCCCCCTTCTGCTTTCCTTCTTTTACTGGAATTGATCGATTTCCCGTGCTGCACACATTGGCATCCATTCGGCGCGAACAGGTACACGCAGCGTTTGCAAATCGTCCGACGACTCCCAGAGGCGTCCACCGGCGACCCCAAAGTCGTGGGGTTTCCCGGGTGACGTAGGGGGCGGAATATTGTTGCTGCATTTTTGTTTCTACCCCCCATTTGTTCCTGACCCATGGCACATCTCTGCACGCTCCATTTTCTCGACCAAAAGACAAAAGGGGGCGTAACGGGTCCATTTCGCAATATCAAACAGTGCACTGAAATGAATCCTTTTTTGCTCTCTTCCCCAATGCAGCCAGGGCACTGCCCGTGCAGTTTCCTCCCTGTCTGTTTTAATAAAGAAAATCGCACACGCACACACACACACACACAAACAGAGTGGGGTGTATTCCAGGGTGAGCGCGCGGAGGAGGTGTGGAATGAATTCACGAATGAAATGCATGAAATATTTAGTTGCTATGAAATCCAATCATAACGATAAATGTGTACCGCCGGATAAATTGTTTTCCCAGTCAACAATGAGCCGAGGGCCGATCACAGTTCTTTACACATTGCTTCATGGCGCAAAGTTCAAAGGGCAACATTCCGGGGATTGGTACGGGGTAAAGGAAAATTTTCCAACCCATCAGCAGAAATCTAATACATGTTGGTGTGTGTGTTTTTTTTTATTACCTTTAGCAATTCAACCCCAATCCACCCACACACACACAGAGACACACACATGACCACGTGAAAAGGCTCCGAGCGATGTAACAAACTCGTGCCGCTCGTCCCATCCTAGACGGATGAACAAACTTCACTACTCACGTGCAGATTGCGTGTGTGCGTGTATGTGTGTGCCTGTTTGCGTTTTGCTTCGGGGCTTTTTGGGCAAATATTTACCAAAGTGTGCACGCGGTCGTCCTTTTTTTTCATAATTTTTGCTACCCCACAAAAGGGGTCACACGGCGTATTGTTTTTCTAATCGAATTTTTCCACGCTCCTTCGCCCCATTTTCCGACGAATGGCCCCGCCATGCTTGCGATGGTGAACGTAACCCCTTCTTTGTAATGCGATTCCACTATCGAACAGTCCGGCTTTAATGTTTAATGTATGCTACACAGTCTGTTCATGTTTAGTGATTAATCAGAGCTTGCTCCTTCAAGTGGTGTACTTTGCATCGACGCCGCCCGACCGCAAGTGCGTCTTGTGTCCGAAGAATAACAGCGATGCAATGCTCTTCGCTCTTCGTCCCGGTTCGCTTCTTGGAGTGGAGATACGCCCTTCCGAAGCGTATCATTCGATCGGAGAACTCTTTATTGGTTTTATCCCAGTATCAACAAAGTGCTTGAATGGTTAAAAATACTGCGCTTTGCCGCTGCAGCTGCATCTTTCTTTGTTGTGCTTCAGGGATAGGTAACCCCAGTTAGGAAGTGTGCCGGTACAATCGCTTCATTTTCGCCTCACTGAGGTCAATCAACAGTGTGTACCGGAGTAAGATGGGAGTGTGTATTCTACCTGCTATCTGTACCGAGACTAAAACAAGGATATCCATGTTGTGAATCCTCTAATGGTTAGTCGATAAAGATAATATAACCCCGGCAAAGCAAGACTTGCTAGCCAAACATGCGCCTGATGGATTGCTGGATAATTGAACGGACTGATGCTACGGTCTCTTCATTCTTAAACACACAGACACTGAAGTTCCGACATCTCCTTACGCTAACATGATCGGCCTCCATCCATCGTCAGGCCCCCGGACATGACAGCCGGTGTTTTGAGGTGTTCCTCAACATCCGATACCTTTGACAGAGCGCAACGGAACAACGCTCCAGCCGCTTTTGTGGACATACCCGGTTGCTGCTTCAATTCCGTTCGATGACAACAGGCAACAATCGCATTGCTTCCGGCTGACCGGTACACAGGCTGCCACACGGTGACATTCCAGTAGGCTCTTCTCATACAATTCCAGGGCACCTTTGTTAGACGACCCAGAGACCTAGGGCATTGGTGGAATTTTGAGCAAACTACGTTGCACACAGAATAGCATGCTGCCAATAACTGTTGCGATTCAATGTGGATGTTGTAATGCATCCCAAGGTAAACGAGACGAACTTGACAGATTCTTGGTATCTTGGTATTTAATAAATTATTAAAATTTCCGCTTCAACAACGGACGTTCTTGATCGTTCAGTCATCAAAACGATAACATCTTCCTACGACGGGTAACTCTTCAAAGCCCGACAAAGAATCTTCCGCATGCTGTGCAACGTTCCGTAGTATAGCAACAGTCAAGCAATTGAAGTGTTGATGTTTTTATCAACATTTGCCTCCGCCCGCTCGATGCTGTTATGCTCCAAAATCAAAGTGCGCTCGCAAAAGCCAACGAGGGAATTGGATCAGATAGCTCGCACTCCAGCGAACGATACAGCAAGGGAAGGCAGATTGGGGGATATCCTTCACCTGATCCCTGTGGACATTGGAAACCATCCTTCCCTGATTGTCATGGGTACGGTGGCAGGTGGGCTTTTTGTTGGAGTGAAATATTTCTGCTTACATCCAGGCCCCGGGACGTAGTGGCGTGACGTGGTGGCAATGTGTTTTCTAAAAGTGGTTTTACTGCTCCGCTTTATCATCTCTCATCTCGCCGGTGTGTACATGAAAGGGCGCATTCAAATTCAATGCTACAAAACTGGTGTCTGAAATTTACGATTTAACGTGTTGAGAGATCTGGTGGGTCGGATCAACCACACGTGCAGACGTGCAGGGTTGGAAACGTTTCATAATTCTACCTCACCCGCACGATGTCTGCGTGATGGTTTGGCAATGGCAACACTACCAACGTCCTCCTGCCCGTCTAACAACGTTCCAGCCAAAAGGGTGATGAATAAAATATTACCTATGTATCAAAACATTTTTCATCCAACCAATCCAGTCTGAGGGGATAGCGTAAGTTGTACTACAACATGCTGACGAATGAACTTCGAGCTCGAGATGCCATACAAACAGGGAACGGCTCGCGCAGCACCGGCAGCTCCTGCTCTCCTGCCGAGCTGCCGAGCAAGCGTGTAAACTCCTTCAGATTTCAGATGATGAGCGAATTTGCTGGAAAACATCGTATCGCAATGTGGTGTGCCACCCATCCGGAAGCACCGAAAGGATTACGTTTCCGGTGTGTGATTTCCCTAGCACTCTACCGACATCCCATTAACTGTGCTTCGGGTTAGTACGTGCGGCGTGCGAGCTGTACTGTGCCGGGCTGCACCGTGTACAAATATTTCAACAGGATGTTATATTTTACTGCACAAAATGAAAATTCTGAGGAAATTGTTCAAATTGTGCATATAGTACGTGTACAAGGTTCTTCAAATGGGAATGTGAATTTTAAAAAATACCACTTTAGCCATGGTTCAGGAACCTCGAAAGTTAAGTAAGACTGTAGCGTAAATTGTTGTTTTATAAATTACACCGCAAAGGGCACTAGATATGTAGTGAGATTTAATCTACCGTAATCGAGGCACCGTGTCAGAGGTCTCGAGTTCAACATAACCGTGACTTAACCGCCCAGGATATGACTTCGAGCGCGTAATCTGTTGGAGATTATTTCGCATGACGAATAACAGAAGTAAATAGAATTTTAGTCAAGCATAATAAGTACTTGCAAGGACTTGATCCTAGACATACCGTTTAGTGGATTTAAATTATATTCTTACAATATTTAATAGACTACAAATTATGTGAGAAAACGTCAGAAATATGAATAAAAATAGAAATACTTACAAGTAGTTACACAAGATTAGTGATATTAAAAAAATCGAAACAAATTAATTGATTATCTTCAATACACGGGATTATTCAAAAAAATTAAATGTTGTATTTTTACCATTTATAGACGTTAATATCCCATAATGACCATGATATATCTATCAAAAACATGACATTCCTACCCCTATTTCAAGAAATAGATAGCACAATGAGTAATTTTTTCAATATTTTGGCTTTGGCAGTCAATTTTGAGACTTTGTAGAGCATGCATCAATACGTAAATAATTTCTTCAAAGTCATCAATTAAGCAGAAAATACACTCTAGCAGAAATTTTGATTGAATCTTTGAAATATGAAGCTTAGGTCATCATCTAATACAATTCATTGGAGTCCTTTGAGGACTATATTTTTAACCTTAATGGTTCTTACGCATGTTAATTGAGTTTTAAGGTCCAAACAATGGGTAAGACTCATAGAGAATGATTCACAAGTTCCCTGTGAATTGCGATGAATCGAATCATCAAGAATTGAACAAATATAGGGAACATTCTAATTATAGCGCCGAGACGAATACATCAGCTCCAGAGTCCTCATTTAGTTTGATTCCCATCCAGACTAAAATCCGTTACTTTCAGCGAGCAAATGTCTGAGTTATAACATTTTTGCGACAGATATATGTTAAATAAAATAAATTTTAGAACCCAATTTTCATAGGTAAATCATGAATTTAGAAATCGAAACAAAAATAAATTACAATTCAGAGTGACAGCCCTTCAACAGACCTTTTCCCATAGTGCCAAGGTCAGTTGAATGACACCACACGCGGAGAGAGAAACAGCTCATGCATTTTCGCTTTCTTTCCTTCCACCGGTAGCAAGTGCCGAAATCTGCCAAAGTCCTCGCTTTATGCAACTGAGCTATTGCTGCTAGTATTGTTTTAACCGTTCGTTGTCTTCACTGATAAGCGTTGCTACCCCGTCAATTTCGAAAAATATCTTCATTCCGAGCTACAGTGAAGCAGCCGCCAGTTGAGTGCATTTTCAACCCCCACCGTCTGTCTACTCACCGAAAGCATCAGCCATGGGCCGTAAGTTCTGCGTTGGAGGCAACTGGAAGATGAATGGCGACAAGGCCAGCATCACCGAGCTGTGCAAAACGCTGTCCGCCGGTCCGCTCGATCCCAACACCGAGGTGGTGGTGGGCTGCCCCGCCCCCTACCTGTCGCTGGCCCGCTCGCTGCTGCCGGAAACGATCGGAGTGGCCGCCCAGAACTGCTACAAGGTGGCGAAGGGTGCGTTCACCGGCGAGATCTCGCCAGCAATGCTGAAGGATCTTGGCCTTGGCTGGGTCATCCTCGGTCACTCGGAGCGACGCGCCATCTTCGGCGAGACCGACGAGCTGATTGCGGAGAAGGTCGCACACGCCCTTGCCGAGGGGCTGAAGGTCATCGCTTGCATCGGCGAGACGCTGCAGGAGCGTGAGGCCGGCCAGACGGAGGCCGTTTGCTTCCGGCAGACGAAGGCCATCGCCGCCCAGGTCAAGGACTGGAGCAATGTGGTGATCGCGTACGAGCCAGTGTGGGCCATCGGCACCGGCAAGACGGCCACCCCGGAACAGGCGCAGGAAGTGCACGCCGCGCTGCGCAAGTGGTTCACCGAGAACGTGTCCGCCGACGTGTCGAACGCCATCCGCATCCAGTACGGCGGTTCGGTGACGGCGGCCAACTGCCGTGAGCTCGCGGCCAAGCCCGACATTGACGGATTCCTGGTCGGCGGTGCCTCGCTGAAGCCGGAGTTCATCCAGATCGTCAACGCCAGACAGTAGAGTAGAGCGTGCCGCGATCTCCAGTCAGTAGTGTAGCCGGGGGGAAGCGTTTACGCAATCCCCCCTCGCCAGTGTCGTCATGTCTCGTCTTATTTTAAGTTTCTCATTACGTTCGTTGTACCCGCACGCGCACTGAACAGGTTGTTACGTTTAAGCATCCAACCAAACGCAGAGTAATCTATTCAATAAAAGCATTGTCCCGGTGAAAATAATTTGCATACTTTCATGACGTTCTACCCGGTTAGCTCCACATTATCGTAAATGTCCTCCACGCCTTCCATGGCTTTGAGCTTCTCTTTTAGCTTTTCGTATGCTTCCATCGCATCGGGGTTTAGCTTGATGGTGGATTTGGGGAAGAAGGCATGCTCGCTATGCTCCACGGAATAGTTTAACTTTTCCAGCTCCTTTTTCACCTTATCCAAATCCCGGGGATCACACAGGAACTGCGAAGGAAAGTATCAGCTCGTTAGTATCGACGATACAGTGACGTGCCGACAGGAGCTAAATCGTGTTACCCTTATCAGTCGACTGCTTTCATCCATCACTTCAATATCTTCGGCACCCGTTTCGATAGCGTGGTCGGTGCAAACGGAAAGCAGATCGTCGGACTTCACATCGGCCGGCGCAATCGCTTCCACAAATCCCCTCTCATCAAATGCATGCATCGTATCGAAGAATAAGGCACTGAAACAAGATTCAAGTCAGCAAATAGAGAACAAGCAAGCTAAATGAGAGCAAAAACTCACAAATTCTTCCGTAATATTGTTGCCATATCCATCTTCAGCTGGGCAAACCGGTCGGTGTACAGGACGCAGATGACATTAACCTGATCCAATGCCTTAATTTCGAGTGTGTATTTCTTCAGCTCCACCGACTGGCTGGTGCACTTCTTCAGTATGCCCTGTATGGTGGCGTTGGGCATATTTCTCTTCAACGCTTCATCAATCGCTGCCCGCAGCACATTGTTGACGGCCGGGTTTGGTCCTCCAGCTGCAATTAGAAGCATGATCAGCATCTTGTCCGAGTGCCCCTTTGAACCCCCATTCTTACCTTGCACAGCAAGCCGAATTTGTCGAGCTAATTTGATGAATAATACCGCCTTCCGTCCATCGTTGAGCGCCTTCACGTGTCGTATGTTTTGCCACTTCGAGTGACCGGCAAGGAGGGTTGACGCTTGATGGATGCTTCGTACATTGTGGTACGCGTGTAGCGATGTTGTCACTGCCCTCGTTAACCGTCCCACAGCCGAAAGCATCATCCAGAGATGGGGTAAATGCTTGATTTAGGGACGTAAAAGTATGCTTACAAATTACATAAACCTCCACTGTACCCGGCAACTGGGAGCGCAATGTTGTTGTTTACAACGTGACTTTGACAGCGGTTGACAGTTCCATGACAGTCTGTTTAAATATACAGTGCGCTCCGAAAAAAGACACATGTATCCGTTGAGCAAATTCAACAAATTGGTTTTTCAATATTATAATCAAGGCTTGGTGACTTTCGGCACATATTTGGACAGTCAATTTCTTTCATGTTTGCTGTGCATTTAAAAAAATAGTCTCTTGTGGTATTAATGCAAACAAAAGCAAGCATTCAAATTATTCCCTTAACTCCTCTTTTTGCACTCAGCCACACACAAATTGATAAGTAAGATTGTACGAAGATTTAAGACAAGCAAAGACAATGATTGCGCTTATCATTCGTGCTTGACGCGGACTCAAAGTTAAATGGTGACTTGAAGTGCTGTACTTGACTGAGGTTGCTCAATTCCTTTGTGGCAATGATTTTCACCAAATTGTGTTCATTGGCCATTTTTGGCATTATTTTAGGCAATAAATGCGTGAATGCAGTAAGCAATTCAAGCAGTCGTTTGAAATTTACAATAGAACCTCAGACACTTACAACTAGCGTAACGCAAACGGCAGATTTTAAGTTGCTATTTCAGTAAGTATTACTTTCCATTTCATCACTCTTAGCTCTTATGAATAATATTCATGCTCAATTATCTCCCAGTGGCTGTGACGAAAATGGACATAATATTACCCTAACTTGGGATGCCGACGAGCAGATCAAACTAAGCCCTTCAATTATCACAATAAATGGATGCGAAAGCGAAACCTTCTCCATCAACATCTCGTCATCGAAACAGGGACGATTTATCATCCGTCCCATAATTATCACCAGCAATCTCAGCGTCGTCGATGATGCCCGCCTGTTTGTACAGCTCAAAGTCGCCCAATATCGCCCGCTGATAATCGTATCGATGCTCATCGGATGGACGTACACCGTCTGCTGGACAATTGGAGATTACTTTCAAGCTTGGACTAGCTACCGGCGCAAGAGCGTCGTCGGATTGAGCTTCGATTTCCTTTACCTGAACATCGTCGGCAATTGCTGTTACGCGACGTTTAATGTGGTGCTGTTCTGCAGTGCGTTTATTGAGGTGCGTAAGACCCGCCTGTTGTAAAGTTACAATTAGAATAATTACCACCAGCCCCTTTCTTTAGGACGAGTATTTCAGACGCCATCCATTTGGGCTGAATCCGGTGGTGCCGAATGATGTGGGATATGCAGTGCACGCCGTGTTTGGAAACTTGGTCCTGATTGCCCAGTGCTACATCTACCAGAATGGTGGCACCGTTGTCTCGACTGCGGTCAAACTGCTCATTTCCGGCTACGTACTGATGGTGAGCGTGTTCTGTGGCTTTGCGATCGAGGAACAGATGCACTGGCTTGACTTCCTGTACATACTAAGCTACGTCAAGCTGTCAACAAACTTGATCAAATACATCCCACAAGTACTTATGAACTACCGGCGAAAGAGCACGGAAGGCTTCGCTATCTCCAACCGATTGCTGGACCTTGCGGGTGGATTGTTGAGCCTGCTACAGATGGTACTCAACGGTTGGAATTATGGTAAGAGATTGCAAAACTGTTTGATCTAAATCATACTTTGATAACATCCATTATTTCCCTTCAGATGACTGGCAATCAATTGTTGGAAGTCCGGTCAAATTTGGTCTCGGATTCGTTTCCATCTTTTTCGATGTAATATTTATGGTACAGCATTATGTTTGCTATAGGTCCCATAAGGGAGACCCAAAGTAAACCAGCATAAAGAAGATCATTCAAAAACATAAAGTAACTCTGAGCGAGTTTATTCTAACGCTGCGCAAGATGCTTGGCACGCACCACCGTCCACCAAGTTACGTCCGATCTGTTCTTATCGTATTGGTTTATTTTATCGCATAGTACACATATTTGCCGAGTCTGCGTTGGGATGCTTATGCCGTCACTAATCTCATCTGGAGCGATTTATTCGTAACAATAGATCTGCTTATCGGGGTCTGAATCGCCCGCCAGTGGCTGAAAGATGCGCCTGACTCAGTGATAAACTGGTACTCCAACGGGATAGGTAGTACCCGTAGCGCTTCACTCATGCACATCCTTTGGTGGGTCATTCTGGGAGTGTGCGTAGGCGGTGGTAGGGTACGTGCTTACAATGTGTCCTTATCACTTATCCCCCAGTCTGTGGTTGTAACATTCGGTGAAACGGCCAGTTTTAACATTGAAGCCAGGTAAGTACGGTGACAATGGCGATACATCATAGCACCTTATCTCATTTACTCTTAATTCAGTGGATATGTATCATCCCGATTTGAATTGCAACTGTACTGGCCCCAAGATGCAGCAATGCAGATTGAATCCAATCAAACCATTTCTTTCGTGGAAGGCTGGAACAATCACTCTATCTCGCTGTTGATAGAACCGGTAAAACAGGGACGCTTCATCGTACAACCATGGGTAGAACCGGAAGGAGTAGTGGACGATACACGGCTATTCCTGCTGATCAAAGTGGCTATGTTTAAACCATTGATGATCATATCATTGATGGTTGGATGGGCCTACACTGCCTGCTGGTCTGCGGGGTATTACCCACAGATTTGGCTGAACTATCGTCGGAAAAGTGTGGTCGGACTCAGCTTTGACTTTTTGTACATCAACATAGTGGGACACATAAGCTACGTGGTGTTCAATGTGTTCCTTTACTGGAATACCTTTGTGGAGGTGAGTCATCGGTATTCTCCGTAAAGACATTTGTCATTATCTTGTAATATTTTTTTTTGAAAAACAGGACGAGTACTACCGACGACATCCCTTTGGACTGAACCCGGTCATTGGAAATGACATAGGGTTTGCGGTACACGCCGTGTTCGGTACCGGGTTTACCATATTCCAGTGTTGGATATACGAAACTGGTGGAAACAGTGTATCCAAACCGGCGAAAGCGATCATCGTTACCTACCTGCTCATCATCTTTGCGACGATGTGCTGTGCTATGTGGAATGTCATGCATTGGTTAGATTTCTTGTATGTGCTTAGCTATATTAAGCTCTCCACTACCATGATCAAATACTTTCCGCAAGCTTACATGAATTATCGTCGCAAGAGTACGGAAGGGTTTGAGATCATGAATCGATTACTGGATCTCGCTGGTGGACTGTTCAGCATACTGCAGATGGTTATAAATGCTTGGAATTTCGGTAAGTTACACCCGAAAGGTTGTTGAAGCTACGGAATGACCAAACTACCTACATTTTACCTTATTTTCGTTATCAGATGATTGGAGATCCATTGGAGGCGATCCGGTTAAATTTGGTTTGGGGATCTTCTCTATCCTATTCGATCTGGTGTTCATGTTCCAGCATTACATTCTTTACAGGTATGTTTCGTTGCTGTGTGACCAATCACTTTTTAACTCAACTCCGTTTCGTTTGCAGAAAACGAAGCGTTAAAGTCCCGGCAGAGTTGCCAATGCTTCCAAAATAACCGCATTTGATTTATGCTGTGATATACTCCAATTACTACACGTTTAGGGTCACAATAAACATCCTCGACCGTACTTTGGTTTGTTTCATCGTATATTTGACAATACTTTACAATACATTGATACATCGCTGGCTATTTTCGCACGGCACTCATGCCTGAATGTTATCGTCTCCTGTAGCTTGCTTCATCGCTTCGATAAATATTTCCAAGGATCTGATCGCTGCGAAGGCGCCGGGGTTTGCATTCATTTGTACGCTCTATATACATGTAGAACTATATGACACCTAACGATATACTTTCTCTATTCGAGCATGATGATTGAGATTATGAATAATACATGTATTCGACAGCAGCCACTACCAATACCCGTCCAGGGTTTTACGTGCGAACATTGTGTTTCTATTATTATTGTCAACAACATAGCTCATTTGGGACTTTTTCTTCTCTTTGCAAATCTGTTTTTGCACAGAGATCGTGCAGAACCATACGAGCTATACATATATGTATGCGTTACTCCTTACACTTCCTTTCCTTCACTAATTCGACTACAATGCTTTCGACACGAGTGGACCAATGCTGATCGACCACATTTACGTTAGAAATCAGGCCTATGGAAGCTCCGTTTAAAACAACTTTCTGTTAATTTTTTAAACGACAAAGTCTTTTCGCTATAATTTGAATACGTTTCATGCAAATGTTTGGTTTGCAGTAGTTAATTTTAAATAGGTTTGCAATTGTATAGCTTTTTGCCCGTTTTTTATTTGTTAGCAGTTACCAAGCACACGGAATAATTTAGCAATTTACCAATCCTTTCCCCTATGGAATGTGTTTATATAAATAGCTTATTTAAACAGAAACAAGCACCATTCTGGTTCTGGCGGCGTAACACATACTCCAACTTGATTAAAATATTGATATGTGCTTTTCGTTGACTGAAATCGAATAAAAAAAAGTAAAAGCCAGTAGCTGTTCTGCAGAGCCGATTCAGTAATTATTCAGCTAGAAAACATAAACGTTGAGTGAACTTTTTTAAAACCTGAACACTGTTTCCCTGACTTGTGGACCTGTTTTGCTTTGAGTTGTTTGATAAATGGTTGAGATGTGCGCCTGACTGACTTCTACTCAAGGAACTATTGCGCCTGTTCGAGCAGAACGAAAAACAGTGATGGGAATGTTTCTTTGAAATGCAATTATTTCACACAATCGTCTGTCTTACTGATACTTTTTCCGCGGCATTTTCTTTTTTCGCCTCGTGGCATCCCTTCTAACGAAATCAATTTGTAACTGACGTCAAATTGTTAGAACATAATATAATAATTACTTTAAAAGAAACGAATACATTTTAACAGCCTTCAGCAAGGGATGGGACGATCAAACAAGCACAAATTAAAAAAAAACGTTTTAAAACAACATAAAGATCGCTCTAATCCTTTCTCACTACTACTTCTGCGCCGTTCTGGAATGTAGAGCTGGAATTGCTCTATCCTCGTTTTGGTCGGCATACACAGCAAATGATGGCAACGGTGTGTTCGTATGATCGTATGGATGCATGTTTGTTTAAACCTGAGCTGGTTTGGTCTTTCCTACGACCATGAGCATTTTTTGGAGGAACCGTGTAAGACCCACTGGAAAAAGAGTTGGAAAGAAGAGTTAGAGAGAGAGAGAGGAATAAAATATTACACTCTAGTTCAAATTTAACTTATAATATGGTGAAGATATTGTTATTAGTTATTGTGGTGCGCTAGCGAAGTTTCGATCATGGTGCGAACTATTTGATCTTCTTTTTGCTTTGCTGAGTTTTGAAATTGTGGTGCGTATAGTAAAAAAAGTTACGTATGTAAGATTATTCAAGAGTGTGGAAGATTTGTATTCCGTGACCTTAAACCAATAAATATCTTCCAAATCCTTAAATGCATGCTAACGGAAGCGATCAAAACGCAATGAAAGTGTTAAGGAAAAGACAGACAAAACACACTCTCAAAACGGGATTAGTACAGCAAACCGGTAGAAAACCCTGTTAGTGTGCAAACAGCAAACTAGGGAAAGTATAAACATAAGCATAAAACTGATAAAAACCTTTTCGCGCTTATTTCTGTTTTGGCCGCACCACCATCATTAACTTTTGTAAACTCTGCGTAATTCCACCTGTGAACACGATTCCAACATTGGAAGAGAAAGAGAGAGAAAGAGAAAAAAATAACAGTTTATAGAAAGAGAGAAAGAGAGGGGATTTTTTTTAGCAAATGAGGAAAACAATCGATACTCTACAGCCAATTAGATTTAAACCAGGATGGCAGAACGGAGGGAAACGTTTCGGGTTGGGAATGGCTTTAAAGAAGCTTCTACAAAAAGCTCACATTTAGGGAAAGGAATACGGATTAGGGAATGGAATGAATGGAAAGGGACGATTCCGGAGAGAGTTCTGATAAATTTTCCTCCCATTTCGGTACTACAACTAGCCGTCCCAGACAGCTGATGGTACTGCTGGTTCCACCGGCACAGCCCCAGCTTACCCATCGAGCGGTTGAACCATTTAGGTTTGTTTCGCCACGCAATAAATATGAAGTAGACAGGAATGCTGGAAAGAATCATAAGACACCCGTAGCCCGTCTCCACCGGGCTGGCAATCATCGGGACGACGGTGACGAAGACGGTGGCGATCAGATACAGGATGGGGAAGATGAGATTCACCTTGATCGGGCGGTTCAGTTTCGGCTGCTTCCACCGTAACCACGGTAGGCACAGTACGGCCGCACCGATACTTAGCTGCAAGAAGAGCATGGGGAAAGAGAAAGAATTTAAGTAATTTCACCGTCAGTTAAGTTCGAGATACTTTCGCATACGAAGACACTCACCCAAGTGGCGAACCCAACGTAGTTAATCAGGGCAAAGATGTCCGATACCGTCAGATACAGCATGGAAAGGAGCGCCATAATCAGCACGGCGGGCGTCGGTGTGAGGCGCTGTATTTGGATCATGGTAAGAATCTCCGGCATCTGACCTTCGCAAGCGCCGGCGTAGAACAGGCGGGACGAGGTAAGCAGAATGCCATTCACCGCTCCAAACGTTGACAGGGCGACAAACACTGAATGGGGAGAAAGGGATATGAGCGGGAGGAGGCGCAAGGCATCCGGAAATAAAATAATCGTAGGCGATGACGACATTCGATCCAGCATGATGCAGCACAAAACGCTTACCCGGTATCGTCCACGCAAACATACCGAACACCCGATCAGCAAACGTGACGGCGACCGCCTCCGAGCCGAGCACCTCCTCCGGCGACAGGATCGTGTAGAAGGACACGTTGGTAAACACGTACACGACCGTCACCAGCGTGCAGGAAATTGCGATAGCACGGGGCAAATTCTTCACCGGGTCCTTCAGCTCCTCGATGATGAAGTTCAAATAGTTCCTGTGGGCAAATGGATTTGTCGCGTAAGAGGATTACTGTATATCATGGCTGGCATGTCTCTGGTCTAGCCAGAAGGAGGCATCCTTTGTAACGCACAGGGAATACATCTGTCTTGCTGTGTGTTGCCCACTGGTGAACATCATTAGAAGGACCCATCGCATGGGTCGCAACACACAACAATCAGCGCAAGGAAGAGAAATCGAACAATTTCTAAATGAAAGCAAACTTACCAACCGTTGTAGGCAAACAAACCCGAATAGAAGGACAATGCGAGCGATGTTACCTCCGTTTTCGTGTTATCGAAGGTGAAGTGTTCCGTGTTGCCTGGGGCGAAAGGAGAAACGAAATGCAATCAGACACCGCAACAAACGAGAGACGATGAGAGACAGATGTTTGTTTGCTGCTCGCAGAAAATCGATAGAAACTAAAGCCTGATGGACGTAAAAACAATTACGGAAAGGGTCAAAGATCTCGCAAAAAGAAGAGCATCTTGGAACCCCGGGTGCAGGCACGACCCGCGTTGCCGGAGGCGCGATGCCGGCCGGTCTAGAATATCACTGTTATTATCAAATTTAACGCACGCGAGATATCGGTCAGCGGACAATGATTTCATGATGCTCTACGGTTGGACCATCAAAAGACGCAGCGGTAGCATAAGCTAAATCAGCTTAATTGAATGTGGGCTGGTCTCGGCACACGGGCTGAACCACATTCCGACAGTGTTCGCGATGATCGTTTAATGCGGCTGACGGTGCACTCGGCACTGTAGCTGACATAATCCTGCTTAGAGCATCATGAGCTCCGTTCGCCAGAGTTCAGATTTGTTAGAGGTCAATTTTTGGCAATTCGTACAGAATGGGATGCATTAAATTTGTTCCGCTTGAATAGCCTTCCAACTGCCTCGTTAATGATGGTTAGTTGGGAATGGCTTTCAGCAGTGCCTTGCCGAGATTGTTGCCAGTAAATCACTTAATCGCGCGTAGATCCAAGATGAAGAGCTGTTGCCAAGCAACGTTACTATTTCAACGAGCCTATCCCTTACATTGTTGCAGCGGGAGGCTTACGCGATACGCGGCCACATTTCCGGTCCTGACAGAAGGCCAATAAAACGTCAAATCAACACACAAATGCCTTGCGACACAGCACCTGTTTGTCTCCACCCCCCGTCGAAGAAGCTAAATGGTTTACTGCTCTAAAACCCTACCCTAGACCACTCCTGGGCGACTCTAAGCCACCCCTGCATCTAGCATCAAAACAAACAAATAAATCTCGCACACCTTCAACACTGTTTCCACGTGTCCGGCCGGCCGGTGTGAAAGTGCTCGGCGTCTCCTTCAAGCGCGCGTATTGTCGTCAACTGGTGGCACACACTTACGACGTAGTCATATCGCATCGAGAAAACAGTACCGCCGAGCCTGTTTTTGCATCGTAACAGATGTATCGGCACCTGGTCGGCTACTGATTTATGCTAACCATAGTCGTACACGCGCTCGCTTGCATAACTACAGTACAGGAGCGGAACTCTGGAACTTACCTTGGAACAGGTAGTAGGCACCGGCACCGATGATGATGAACAGGGCGAGCAGCTTCGCGTAGGTGAAGATGTCCTGTACCGCCGTGGCCCATTTCACGTCCCAGCAGTTGATGAACGTCAGCACCACTAAAGGATGAGCGGGAGATGTGCACGGACGGGTTTGAAACGAGCGAAAAAGGACAACAGTTTAAAATAAAATCCAATCGTTGACGGCCTGTGAGATCAAAAAGTAAAATTGTTGGTTCGCATCGAAATAGCTCCGAACGAATGAAGGTTTGTTCTCCGCTCTTCGTATTGCTGATTTGCATAAGCGATCTAAATCCGGTCCATAAAACGGTTGTCGCTTCTGCAGCGTGTTTGTCTTTGCGTAATGGATGGTGGTGCGTCGTAAAAGTAGGCGGAAATTGATTCCATGCTCGTTTCTCGTGGGCTGATGCTGTCAGCTCCAGTCGCTGTGAAAGGATAATAAAGGATACAATTACGCGGATTACTTACGGATACAGCAGACGGCAAGCAGGCGGGCCGCATCCTCGGGCGGTTGGCATTCGGGGAAGAACGGCTTCAGCACGTACACGCTGAACGTGAGGGCCACGATGGCCTGCGAGCAGGGACGCACTATCATGCATTCGATCCAGAGCCGGATGAAGGCCAGGAACGGGCCGAACGTTTCCATAATGTACGCATAATCTGCGCCCGACTTTTTGATCATTGTGCCCAGCTCGGCGTAGCAGTAGGCACCAACCTGCAAAACAACACAAAAGCATTTGATTTTCAGTTGTATTGGAGCTGATTGCGGTGTCCTTCCTGTGTTCCCACAAAACGCCCCCCCTCCCCCTCCCTCAAAACCAGGGCCAAAATGTTTGGCTGTCGCATTGCTCAATTTCGTTTCGTCTCATTATTCAATTCGTCCACCTAACGGGTTTTATGTCGGCGAATTTGGCGAATTTTTATTACCACCGTCACAGACACAGTTGTCGTGCCGCGAAGGTTCCAATTCTTCAGACGTTCTCGAACGAAACGGCGACCGGCATAAACCTGTTTGTTGTGCCGATCGGTTTCCCTTAAGTTGTTTTGCATCCCGTCACAGCCCGCCACCGACTTACCATCGAGAACAGCCCGGAGAGGATCCAGACGATCAGCGACATGTTGACGCTGCCCGTGTTGATGAGGACACCGGTCGGCGAGACGAAAATGCCGGAACCGATAATGGAACCGACGATCACCGTGATCCCGTTGACGAGTGTCATTTTGGGCTTGAGCACGATGTCACCGCCGTCGCCACCGCCGCCACCACCGTCTCCGTTCGCTGCATCCTTTGCACTTTTCAGCGAGTCCTTGCGCTGCTTCTCGTCCTTGTTCAGTGCGTCGTCCTCCATTTGTGTGGTCCTCGGTGTCCCGCGCTGTCACAACAAGCTGCTGGTAAAGTGGACGGTAAAGGCATGAGTGGGCTTCAATAGCGTAAAACGAGCTTTATTCACAGTTGTCGGCACTCCGTCCCCATCCACACGGATACGCGCGTGCACGCTCGCATATCATTACAACCTAACTAATGCTATTGTACACCAATAAGCAACCACATTGTAAGTACGTGCGGCCAAAGGTATAATTTTCTAACACAGATCAAATAAAACACATTACACTGTTGACAAGGAGGCAGGACGGATTACTGGCAGGCTGATTTACGGTCGGCGGCGATAGGCCGTAATAGGTGTAATTTGAAGGGGGAAAAGAGTGGATTAAAAAAAAACAGTCGAGCCACTGTCGAAATAGCGAACAGTATCGGGATTGTGTAAACAACGCCGATCGTTGCTCTTCCGACAATGGAGTCGAACTGAACGCTGTACGCAGACAAGCGTTTGGCGATGATGGCCGTTCAGAGATAAATGGTGTATTAAAGGTGACAGATTAGAGACATATTCCACACAGGGTGATTGATAAATCCAATTGGAACTTGATAAAACATTTCAAATAATCTAATTCGATAAAATTACAAATTATTTTGAGAAAATTGTTCCACCGCACACAATTGTCTAATTCTCTTGTACTGATATTACGCACAGCATATGTTTCAAGTAAACACACGCGTCACACATAAACACCTGTATCTAGACCGTGTACAATGCACTCCCTTACAAAAACGCTCCTCTAAACCGCCTGTCTAACTAATCGACGTAAAACTGCCAACGTTCACCGGCCGGCCGCATCGCACCCCTGCGTCTTGGTCGCGGCAATTGAGCTTCCGATCAGAAAACTTCGTCAATTAAGAGACGATCGGCTAATCGAAACGTGACGAAACACCTTCTTTTACCCTTCAGACCCCACAGCCACAGCATTGTATCGGAGCATTAGGCATCGGCAACCACAAGTACGCCACTCGTAACGTACGAAGAACGTACTTTTGTTTGTTGGCTTTTATTTAAACAGTTCGGCTTTAGTTTCAGTGCGTTCACTGCTCGATTTTAAAATGGTACACCTAACGGGTGACTAAACGAGGCCTTGTACCGGGAACCACACATGGGAGGATGTTCAAGGGAAAAGCCCACACACACAAACACGCACGCACGCGAGCGATTAACGTCACGGATTTTGCAGCTGGATTCATGGTGCGTAATACAACCGTTCGCGATGGTCTTCGGGCTCAATACTCTTCCGGCAGCTTGTAAGAGTTTCACAAGGGTTGGTTGGTTGTTTACAGGAAGGGGCACTTTAAGGGCACAAAAGCGAATCATGATTTCAGGGAAGGGTTCAAGGTCAGTCTGGCATAAGAAAAAAAGGGGCTCTCTAGCATTGTGTTCTTCAACCGCTGCGAAACGATTGAAAGCGCAATTTAAGGCACACATCCTTGAAAACCACCGCGCAAAACACATACCTTCACTCACACACGCACCACAGAAGGTTTGAGCTCTTTAACGCTTTTACGACACCAAAGAGCCTCTGGTAGTTGTACAATAAATTACGATTAAAACTTAAACGTTTTCACTTTTCCCGGTACACCCGGTCCACTTGTGTCCTCACCGTTCAAAATCCCTAACGACGCGCCTAGAGCCCGGCTCCTGTGTAGCAGACTTCGCGGGCTTTTCCTTCCACACCGTGCGAGCGTTAACGTACGAATGCTTCGAACGGTTTCGACCGGCCGCATGTTTGCCGCTCGCTTTCTAACGCCCATTCAAACGGGTAACTCACCGAATGGGATCGGCAAAAACCGTCCCCTCGACGTGGTGGCACTCAGCTGTAGAGAGACCTCACCACCGGATTCCCGCACCGCACACTTGCCCTGCCAAGTGTTTAGAACCGGGTGATAACAAACATCTTCTTGGCGGCGGGCTGCGTGTGTCAAGTGACGCGTGTGAGTTCTGTAGTTGGGCTGCACGGGAGGGTGAAGGAATGCGATTTTTTGCTGTTAGAAAACAGCTTTTTTGAATACGTTTTTAGAGAACGGGTTTTGTTTAGGGTGAACTTTATCGAGTCTCCGAGCGGCTTTAAGCTCCAACACACCCCCCCACCCCCACCCCCTCCAGAGGGTGAAGCCTGTGGATGGGTGTGTTTGTGCCTTTTTCGGTAATCAAAAGGCATCGCGTCGATATAGGAACGTGTTGAGTCACGTTTTTGACGGGGATGGGGATTTTTGTTCTCTCTCATCTTCCTTCCTACTGCTAATCAAATGACCTCTAACGTGATGGTGTAGGGATTTTTTTATGAGCTGTTGTTTTAGAATCCATTATATCGTGAAGAATTGCATAAAATTCGAGCCGAGTCGTTCTGCTCCCAAAACGTGTTTCACACAATTAGCGGCTTTGGTTTTTCGTGAACACTCGCGCAAATTCTTCCCGGCCCTAACCTTGACGACTCGTTAGATGGTCACGGACAGTGCGAGATGTTATCTTAGCAAAAACGCCCCCCACAATGACACCTAACGACACCTTTATTGCGGGCGAATATTCTCCTCCAGAATTGTACGCAATTGTACTCTGCCGCGCAAACACTGATAAGCTTTGGTCAAGCAAACAGTAGTTACAGGCTGCAAACAAACAGGACTAACTGATGCACCGTCTTCTGGTACACTTTGCGATGTGCTGTGGACATGCAGAAGATGACCGAGTCAACACAGGGATGTAATCGATTTTTTGTCCATGTCACTTGCGATATCGTCCTTTCGGCACAAATCAGCATCACCAGCAGCGTCACGTGATGACAGGTTCGCAGTGCGCCCGCGATGAACTTTTGCTAATGCGACTTTTCCCTTGCGAAACAGTCCTTGTCCCTCGTTCTTTTCAGCTCGCATCACGTTCACAACATCCACCCATAATTGATGATGCTTCGAGCACACTTGAAATGATTGGTATAATAATTGATCGCCTTCCTGCACCGAACCGGGCATTTTTCCGTAATGCGGCAATGGTTGGATAGCTTGTTTTCTTGTGCACAAAACCTTCATTGATTCTTGACAAGGTTAAAGGTCTTTCTCTGAGGCTCTATCATCACTTTTTGAAGATTTTCCTTTTTTTAACACACTTTCACAGTTCCACCGTACCAGGATGCTTACCGTTTGCTATTTCCCGAGCGAATGGCGGCTCCCTGCCCGAAAAAGGACGTTTTCTGACTGCGATCTGGTGTGCGAAACGTCCTTGGGTGAATGTTGCGCGAGGGTACGTTATCCTTACGGTGGAGCGGGTAGAATTACCATACCTTTCCTTGCTTTTGCGACCGAGATGTATGACGTCTGAAGCAGGAAATTGCACAAATACCAGCACACACAAACACACATCCACAAATACACGCAAAGGCGCATGCTCCATGGATGCTGAGAGCCGTTCCTCGTGGGAAAGTAACGGCCATCACGTTGCCATGTGACGGTGAAGAATACGAAGCAATGAGGGATGCCAGTCAATACGAAGGGATGCGAATAACCTCTCGCAACCGGGATGTGTTACGCTATCCAGCCTTCCAGGTCATGGTTCCCTTCGCTTTGATTGATAACGCCGGGATGACGGGAAGATCCATTACCCATTGCGCCGTTACGCACTCAGACACTCGCTCCGGCCGGTAGCTCATTCACCCGGCAGGAATTCGTCCGCAGCATCCATCGACAGTGTGGCCTTGTGACGTTTCGAACCCGCGCCGTCCGCACAGCCCTGGATTAGTTTATTCACATCGTTCTGTTTATTTTCGTTTGCTCTTATCAATTCAGAACGGTGGGCGAGAAGCAAAAAATCCGACACCAATTATCAGTTTGACAGCGCAATTTGAGGAATGTCTTTGAGGCGAACGAACTGGCACAATCTGGCAGTACCCGTTCGGAAAGTTTCACCTCGAACTTTGGCTAGTGCGTCATCTCTGGCTGGCGCCACCGTGTCTTCCAGTGACTGGTTCTGCTTTTCTATCCGTTCCGTTTTGCGTAGGGCGATGGTTTGATTTGGATCAAACCGCAACGGCAATAGGATGCAGAATTGGATGCATTGTCTCTGTAGTGTGTGTGTGTGTGTGGGGGGGGGGGGGGGGGGATTACAAGCGCATCATCGATCGATGCACCGCGAGAGTTTAATGGCTGATGAAACCCACGCCGTGGCTTGCATCAGTGCCGAATGCAACCGTACTATCGCGGCGCCGCTCAGGGACCTTCAAGAGAGACGGCGGGCGGGCGATTGGAAGTCTGTCAATGTCGCCTGCGGTCATCAACTGGGGATAGGAATGGGATCGGCTGCGGTTGTCTATGTTTTTCCCGCAGTTTGGTGTGTACTTGTAATGGGATTTTTTGTTGTTGTGGCGCACACAACCACACGCAGGCAAATAATTGGACGTGATTGCAAACATCGACATCTTGCACGTGAAAACAAATAACTTTCGAAGTTGTCGTGGAGTAATGCCACGATTTGACAATGATTTGATGCCGTTAATTTACTCACATGCGCGTCTACTAAGCGGCTAGCGAGTAATGGACGTCATCACCAATGCCAAGTGATACACTCCGCGGAAAGGACTCGAGACGTTCATTCATTACCCCGCGGTGGCAATCGATTTATTGCCATCCACATGATTTTGTTATGACACGATAAATGGTCACGGAAGCTGAATCATTACATCACCGACGACCTGCTCGAAACAGAAACTGCAGTAAGTGCACATGAATGCGCACGACAATAACGGTATCTACATTGTTTGATGCATTGTATGCGATAGTCGTTGATGTGTCTTCATAATTTTGAGCTTCACTAATGTTTTACTTTCAATGTTAATTATGTAGAAACACTCTTAACTTGAAATCGACCGGTAGTTCATGGTAGAACCGATGTCATGGTTGATGTCTTGCACACACACACACACGCCCCGAATCGGGCACACTTCCAGCCCTGTAGGCGTGCGACGACTGCGCCCGATTGCGCAAAAAGCCCAGCTGGTGGTTTCGCTTATTATTAGCGGCCATTATCCCGACATTGACCGTTTGTTGATCGAAAGCTCAAGATCGCCTTGGTGACGGTATAGCGCCCAAAGCGCAGAGCTTTTCACCCGTTCTTGGGTGGCAACTAGTTACCGGCATAACACCCTTTGCCTAATGCACATGTGTTTTGAGCGGGTTGACAGGTTGTTGGTTATCAGCTTACCATATCGTCGCGTTGCTTTCATTAGATGCTTACCGGATCGCTTGAGAGGTGGTCTTCTGTGTACACATGGAGTAGCAGCAGCAGCAGCACGTCCATCTGAGTGGCAGAACATAATTGCTTACTGTAATTGCGGTGCAAATTACGCATCGATTAAAGCGACTGCTCGGCAAACAGACGCGCGGTGGAATTAACGAGCGGTTGATAAACGTGCTAACGACCGCTGGACGGCACAACATTTTATGCGATCGTGAACGGAAAGGGAAAGCGACAGGGCGCGGGTTTAGAACTCTTTACATGTGTGTGATGAGTTAATTATATCAGTTCACTGTTTTAGCAGAGCAATTTTCATCATAAATGCCATAAGAAGACTTGCGATTTGTGGGTGCAATGTTTTGTTTCGAACTTTTACTACTGGATCTGAAATCATTTCGTACATCCTAACGATGTAAATAAGTTGTATTTTTTTGAATGACACATAAAACAAGATTTTTTTCCGAATCGGTGAAATATTTTGATGGTTCTTCGAGAAAGGCATGCAATTCAAAAATGCGCTAAGCGGCAACGGTTGTTAAATAGCGTTGTATTTTTTTTTTGTATCTATTTGAAAAATTGGCCCTAAAAGATCACTTTAACTAAGTCGGTATTATGTTGTACTCGATTTGATTGGTAAATGTGCCCAAAAATGTTCTTCCAAAAGAATACAATAAACATGAAACAAACGATTCCTCTTGCTGCAAAATGTCCCCGTAACATGAGTTTGATTGTTCGTCCATACAATTTGGCATCAAATGTTCCCACAGTCAGGTTTACCGAGCTCATACGCATTACCAAAGTGTCGTGACGCAGTTCCGTCACTAGTTTCCCTCGATCCTGGCGATAATAACCGAGTGAGATGTTCCATTCATGGCAAATCCATCACAACACAGCAGCCATGCGCCAACAAAATGTGCCAACTTACTGGTCAGTTTGAAAACTTTCCAATCAATTTCAAATTTGGCCACAGTTTTTGAATTTCGAAGTTGTTCCGGGAAACGAACCGTTAAAATTGAAACATTGCACCCGGCTTCAACGCAACACATTTCACACAATATTGCATGCAAACTTTCTGGGAAAAAGGAAAAAGTGGTTCGCGACAATCGCGCAGCGAGTCGCAAATTGTGACATGTGTTCGCTCTGTTCCTGCGTCCACGTTTTCATGTAAGTAGGAAGTACCTTTGAGAAAAACGTATAGTTTTAGATTATAGTATGCAGAAAATTGAGGTGATGCTTTAAAGTTAATTTCTTTCGGAATTTTGCTTTATTCGTATTTGTTTGAGCTCTTTTTACTCCCAAGAAACTAATAAAAACTCCGAAGGTCGTCTCTATTACGCTGCAAAACCTTCAGCTCCTATTACGTGTCCTGCATTACGAGCAATGAATTACTCATAGAAAGCAATTAACTTTCGTGGTATTATTTTGAGCTCCGAGCTCCGTTGTTCCTGAAATACACACCATTCCATCTTCCAAAGAACGTTGAATACGACACCCCCGAATAGAACCCTTCACCTACTCTACACACCACCACCACACTAGCACATCCAACCGGATTACAGAACGGCTCCAAACGCCGTTTGCTCAATCCGTAAGTGTACTTTTTTCACACACAAACACAAACACACACACTCACTCACTTTCTTCCTCCGCACGCAATCGGTAATAAATGACAATCAGGAGACTTACTCATAAAAACTACCGAACGCACATGTGCACCGCCGGATTGGTTACGCTTGCCTGGCAAACGACCAGCCAGATGAGCCGCACACCAGCCACAGCGCTCCCCTGATCCTGCGCCTCGTAACTGATCTGCGCTAACAATGGCCAAACCGGCACAGTAGTTGTGATACTTCGGTTGCTCGACCTGGGCTGGATGTGTAGATGCAGATTGTTTGCTACTCTCGAACGTACAGTTCCTGCTGGTAGACGGTGCACGCTGGATGTACACGCTCGGTGCGATGAGTTGCTGCTGTTTGGTCGTTTCCTACCATTTGATCGTCAATTTAGTGGACCGTTTTTCGGAGGTGTTGCGCGATCTCGTGTACTGCCGTTGTCGACGGGCAGAGCAATTTGATGACTGTGAAGTGACGGCGGGCGATTCCGTGGAGCCGACGATCCAGCTGTCTTCGGCCAGTGTGTTGACAAACAAACCACGCTACGTGGTGATCAATGATACGGTTGAGCTAGAACCCTTTTACTACGACATCGATCGACGATACTGTGAGCTGCTTTTGCGGGATCGTCCCGCCGGGACGTGTATAGTGAGACCGTTCAAGCTAAAAGTAAGGTCATTATTAAGTGCTGATTTGTGGTCAAATCTTTATTTAACTTCTTTTATTATGATCTCCAAACGCAGCACGAAACGATTCGCTACATCCTTTCGATCCGTGCGCCGGACACTTACTTCCACCTGTTTATTCGACACGCCGGCAAGAATGGCATGTACGCCCTCGGGTTGGAAAAGGAGCAGGAAAAGCGGTTCAAGTTTCCCACCGACATCGTGCGCTACTACCAGGCCCACCTGCTCGAGTGTAGCCGGGCTAGCCGGGCGTGCACGAAGCTGCAGCTTCAGCCGCTACCGATTTCGGACGTGCTCGAGGCGCGACGACCCAACGCTCCAGCAAAGACGACTTAAAAAGTATACAAATAAAATTTTATTTCCACAGTAAAAATACACCCAGAAAAGGACTCTTGCTCTCTCTATGTACAGGTGTGCGTCCGTGCCGGTGTGTTAGTATTGGTGCTTGATCCTAAAGGTCATAGTGTGTGTGCGCATGTTAAGTAGCGACGACCGCCTTGTACACGCAGTGTCCATTCTGCATCAGTGCTGGCCACAAGAACGCACGGATAATGTCGGACCGCTTCTCGGATATCGGGTATCGTTCGTGCTTCTCCGGTTGCAGAAGACCTGTGGGAATAGGAAGGAGGAGTGGCATGAGCGATGGTCAAGATATCTTGAACGTGAGGTTCCTCCCTTACCGAGAGTAAAGTCCGTATCCAGATAGTACGGGTTGGTTTGGTTCACCATGCGCCACGCTAATCGCACGCAGTCGCTGATGTAGTGGATGAGCGGTATGCAAGCCTCCAGGCAGGGGTACTCGTGCAGCGTGGACAGCACCTGGTTGGCGACCTGTCGCTCGACGTCGCCCATCGGGAACCGGTCGGCCGTCTCCTTCAGCTGCTGCCGCACTGCCCGATCGAGCGTGGCCGTCGAATCGTCGTTTGCGTCCAGCACGAACAGTGTGCGGCGTACCTCGAGCACCTTGCGCTCTTTCAGGCCGTGGCAGGCACGGAAGGCAAGCTGCGAAACAGGAAGACACATTCGCGATTATTCAAGAATCTGACTGGGTAGAAAAGATCAACCACGGGGCAACTTACCACGATGATGGAGAACAGTATCTTTGCCTTGAGCTGATGGGCGTGCTTGAGCTGCGGTAGTGCGTTCAGCGAGTCCAGTGTGTCGATACGATTTTTGCTGTACATCACGCTGTACTGTCGTACCAACTCGGAACTGGAAAGAAAAGGGCAAGTAGACATCATAAGAAGCGATTCCCCTGAACCCATCCATCCAACAAGCGCCCAAACTTACTTCGTCTCATCAATGTCAGAATCGGAATGGTAGCCATCACTGCCACCGCTGCTGCATCCATTGCTGGTAGGACTGCTCGGAGGCAGTGTGGCGATCGGTCCCATCAGTCCCAACACCGTGTCACATCCGCGCGAGTAGTTCATCAGCAACCCGGCCGCCGGTCGTTCCTCGGTATTAGCCGTCGCATCAGTGCGACGGATCTGTCCCACACAAAACAGTACCTCCTTGTCGTTCTGTACCCGCTGCGACAGGTTCTCCACCAGCTGGGCCAGCTGCTTGAGCGCCGGTTTGTCTAGCATCGTTAGCAACGTTTTGTTGTCGATCAGGCGCTGCTGAATGTCCCCGTACCCGATCGCCAGCAGGCGCTGGTGGGACGATTGAGCAGGATCCTGATGGGCGGTAACCGGACTCAGCTCCTCCAGCTTGTGAATCGCCGCCTTGTACGTGTCGATGTGCCGCTGGAGCTCATTCTTGAGCGCCACGTGCAGCGAGATAAGACTGCCGGTTTGATCTGCCGTAAGTCCGTGCACACCCAGCCCTTGGATGGCTTGATCGAGCTGTTTGCGGCGGGCGAGCAGCGACTCCCTGAGGGACGGCTGCCAGATACCGATGGCTTGGGCGAGCTTCATGCATCGCTGCCGCAGGCCCGTCTCGTGCGGATTGCTGAACAGCTTCACCAGATGCCACATGATCGCCTCGCACGGGACGTCCGGACGTGGGGTGGCCACAACGGCATTTAGTCTGGTGGAGAGAGAAAGAGTGTGTGAAATATTAAACCAAAGCTAGTTTGGAATGATTGGCAGATTTTGGAGTAATCAGGATAAAGAGGGCTATTGGAAATGAGCGTTCTCATCTACGTCCCACGCATACGATCTACATATGATGGAGCTGCCGTACCTTCAACGCCATGCACGCATTATTGAAGGCACGAAATGATTAATGATCGAAACGCGAGCAAGAAGTTTTTGTTTTCCTACGCAGGTCAATTAACTGTACCGCGCTGGTGCGTGTGTGTGTGAGTTCCTTCATTCTTCAACTGATAACATATCCCGTTGGATCTTTTAGTTAGAGCGTATCGAATTCGGCGTTAAACTTTGGCCTCAACCAAAAAAAAGCTCTCCACTCGATTAGTAATTAAGGCCATGGATGAGGCAATTCGACCGGTGAGCTAATTCCTACTCGAATTCCAACAGGCTAGCGTAATTCAAATTGTACGTACATACCAGAGCAATCTCAGCGCCATTGTGCATCTACTTTAGGTTGTAGCCTACTTATTTTCTCTTCAAAGAAAATGCATCGGCTACCCACCACTTTCGGTTGGAATACAGGTCATTCCCGCAAGACTTGCCCGCTTTTCAATGCATTTGTTAGTCCAATCACAATTTCCCTTGCGGAAGAGGAAATAAAAAAACACGCTCCAAAAAGAAGCATTTCAATCGGTGATCATTTCAATATGCTGATGCTCTGCTTAACGATCGATTCAGCACTGTGTTCGAAATGATTCCGTATGGCTCCGAAGTAGCTGCCAACCACTATTCAATCCCAATATCCCAAACGCATACCGTTAGCATTTCGATTTATGTTTATGTTGTTGCCCTCCCCCTTCCAGCCCGTGTCACCTCGTTCTACACCGCTTTTCCGACGAGTTTCTTCCACCGACTTGAGGGCCTTTAATGAACTGCCGCTCGTTTGGATTGTTGTCACCAGACCATCGACCGCTCCGAGGAGTCCGTTCAATAAAATCAGGTGCCAAAATTTGCTAAATAATCATCACCTCCTCCTCCGTTGGAATTTTACCCATCCCAGGGGTTCGTTTAAATGAGTGCTGCCCAGATCGTGACAAGTGAAAGCAGCTCGATCGAGACATGTAAAGCGTTTTTAAGCTTGCTTTTTTTTGCTTCGTTTGTGTTTCCTTTCGGCAACGCGACTGATGGAGAAATTGCCACTCAGCCTCTCGACATCAACAACAAACAACAACCACACTTGGGAGTAACAGCAACAACAACAACAACATCAACAAAACGACCCCCGCTGCGAAACCACCAATGCTGCTGTCATTTGGCTGAATCCTTTCGACTGACAAAAATCATAAAATCTTCACCGAACACTGCGAAACAACCGCACACACACACACACCCTTGACTTGCGAACGGACACTTTCTTTCTGCTTAATTTATTTCCATCCCATCTCCAAACCCTGTAGCACAGAACTGGTTTGACCTTAACACACTGTCCCGGGCCAACCAGACCCGGCTGGCTGCCTCCATCTCCACCTCTCTACGCACGGCGGTGAAACAACTTTTCATTTCACCTTCCCATTAATCAAATGTCCGATCGATAATAAATTGGCGAAATTTGGCCATTCTATGGCGGCCGGTGTGAAGGAAGCTGTGACCCTGCCGAAGATCACTGGATCGTTTTAGCCCTATTGTTTTGTTTTCTAGCCGGCCGAGAAGCTGCCCTTAGGGGCGTGTTGCTGCTAACTCCGAAAGGGAATGCAAAACATATCATCGCGAATGAGGAATGACTCGTTTGTGCGAGAAGCGATGGTGAAAGTAGTAGTAGTGTACCATCGAACCTACCATTGAACTTCCACTTCAACCCAAACGGCCAAACAGGTTCACGGCATTTCGAAAGGACTACCAGTGCACACGAACTTACCGGTTGAAGAAGGACTCGAGCAGGTAGGTACTGTGAGGCAGCGCCTCGATCAGGATGTCCATCGGCAGCTCGGCCACAACCGAGCGCAGCACGGACGGTCCGAGGCGTCCGACGACGGTGGCAGCCTCCCGGTACTGTCTGCCCTCCGACAGCAGCATCAGCCGCCGGAGCACCTGCCGCGGGCTGGTGAACCCTTCGCGCCCGTCCCGTGGTGGGGCACGAATTCTTTCGCGACTGTCCGCCATTAGCGGATGGGAATGGTTTCTTTGCTCGCAGCAACCGTCACTCGATGTTGCGGCTCTTTCTTTTTCGCACTCTGTTCACTCGAATTCCGGTCCCCGGGGTGTCGTTCAGCTGAAACGCTTTGCGGTGCGTTACATCCGAATGGCGTATCCGAAAGAGTGTGTGTGTTTAGACTTGCAATCGGGTGAAGGTTAACACCGAACGCACTCACTCACTGATGTCCATAAAACTCAAATCTTATGAGCTGTTTCTGCACCGTTACACCGTTCACTGGATCACGCATGTCACACCGTTCAAAAAACTAAACGACATCCTCTCGGGCCACCTTTCCTGCAAACTTTCCGCACCAAGGTTCTCACGGACGGGAAAATTCACGGTTCGCAGAAGACCCCTTCGCTGTTATGCTAACACACACACCGAGTTTGCGGACAGTTATTGCATCACTGCACGTTTCACGTCCTCTCTCGCTCGCTACCTTTTCACGAAGGCCTTTCCACCGCGGTGGAAATTTTCACAGCTCCACCCAACCACCGGCGAGCGAAACAATCGCGCACGGATCAAGCGCGGCACGTTACGGTAACGGCATCGGCCCTCGGCTGCGGCAGTGATGCTCGTCCGCCAACATGTCATCAGGCGGACAGATTTGTCGGTCCAGCTTCAGCGTTCACCAGCTTTGTACGGCAGTGGAATAGTGGCGCAGAAAATCGATTCGGTTGTGTCTGTGTTGTTTTAAGGTATTAGTTGTGTCGCCGTGGTGGGCCACAATCGCCACACTTTCGTCGTTCGCCTGTAAAGATAGATGAGGAAATGGTTGGAAAATGGTTTAGATTTCAGCTTGGTTGCGCTAGCGGGGTGGTCGGATAGGCGTGGTTGGACAAAATAGTTCGCTAACAGACTGGGCAGAAACTGCAGTGCAGCTCAATTGTTAATAATAGGTTGAGGTAAGGAAAATTGGGTCATGAGAGATTAGTTACGTTGAAGTCGTCCGATCGACACCGGATGGGAGGAATACCTTCAATCTGTTCAGTGGAATCAAACAAATTTTGGATAGGAAATTTGTGCAGTGATGAGCATTGGCGAAAGATCATTAAGATCTTCTTTGTACGTCATCAAGCTAATGGACATCTTCTAGTTCATCTGTATCTTTGATCAAACATAATGTTAAAGGTTATAAATGTCCCAGAATATCTTGGAAGAAGAACCTTGGATCTTGGAAAGAGCAAACCAAACCGAGAAATTTGTATTGTTTATATTGAACATATATCTGAGATTCTATATTCTTAGGAAACTTGGTAGTTATTTAACATGTTTCTAACACCAGTTTTGAACACCATTTCACAGGCGTCCAAATCTGCTCAAATGTCATTACAATTATGCTAAAGTCTCCTGCGCCAGCTAACGGAACCGTTAATCGTTCTGCAAAACACTCAATAAACGTCAACAATTCAATTCCGTGCATTTCATTATCGACACGATCGGTACAACCGTACCGTCGGGCACGATCTTCTCACCACGCGCCACCACAAAAAAGCGCCGTTTGATCGATTTGTCTCCTACGCCATATCCATTATTCACGCCACGGCAAGTGGTCGTGACCGAAGCGTTAAGTGACTTCATCTATGCTATGGTATGCGCACAGCTCGACCCGAAATGTGAACAACGAAGCTAGAAGTTGAATGATCTTTCCGCGCTGATCGGAGGATTGTGGGTTGACTCTACCCCGGGCATCTCAAGATTCCAGACGATCTTGAACTAGTTCCCAGCGGCATTGCGCCAGCGGCAAGAATCGTTTAAGCACGCGCACTTAGTGCAACATCGTCGTCGTCTTCGTCGTCGGCAGCGGTAATGTCTTTAATTAAATAGTCTTACAATTACAACCAATCCAACGATTGGCTCGGGAAGAAGTAGAACTCCATTTCCCCCACTGCTCGAAACAGAACGTTCGCTCTCCCACCTGCAAAGCGGGACGAAGATGTATTGACAAGTTTGTCCCACTTTTCACCAGGAACCGGTGTGGAGAAAATTCCCTGGGAAAGCTCATTACCGCTCCCCGGGCCCGGGGTACCGCAAGTCGCACCGAGGTGTCAAGACAATAAATAAAACAATCATAACTGCACTGCCTCTCCCCGTCGCATCTGGGTGGTATAAAGTAGCGGAAGAAATCGATCGTATCCAGATCAGAGTGTGCTACCGGCGACGGTAACGGTTTATTGAGATGAGAGTTGGTGGTTTTTGTTGGCAAAAATGTGTGAACGCAATTGGAATGTTTGGTGAAACAGGGTAGTAGAGTGTTAAGATGTGAAGATCCGTTATCGCTGCGATCGCGATCTTCTGTTGTCGTCTGCAGTACATCTACTAACAGGTATGCCATGAAGCATCTTGTACGTTTTGTCACAACACAGCGGAAGAATATGGTTCCGATAGCAACATTAGAGAGAAAACATCCCAGTTTCCCGCATCCACTATCAGCGGTAGTCCCACCGTCCCAACCACCCACGAGGTATGATCGCATGATAAGCAGCTACTTGTCAATGCTTGTACCACCGCCTCGGTGCGCTGAAAGTGGCTGTTTAGTTTTCTTTTCCTCCAGAGTCGGTTTGCGTTGTATGATGAGGACTTCCTACCCACTTGAAGTTGAGTGTAATTTTAAAACAAACACTCATGAATGGAGTGTGTTTGCGGTGGAGAGAAGTAAAAAAAAGCCTCAACCCATGGGAATTCGAACGATGGGGTACGAAGGGGCATCGGTAAATGGGTAAGGTGGATAATGAAGGGAAAAAAAGACATGCGATCGGGTTATGTAATGCGCTCTTCATCGTCGCCGCGTCATGTTTGCCGGTTGGCCTGTTGCATTTGACGGGCTTTTGCTGTACCGTGCCTTCAGTGCATCTGCATCTTCTCTTCCACTCCACAGTTCGTAACATCAATTACAATTATGGGAGAAAAGTGGGAGCAGCGAAGACAACAAAACCAACCAATGGACTGGACAAGATGGGAACGAGGACAACACCGAAGCGTGCAAGATCATATCGTGCTAACGGAATGTTTACCTCCAGTCGTCAGGTTTGTTCGCGAGATATACGAGAATTTTATGGGTAGTTGCCGAGAGAATGGCATACAGCGGAAGTTGATTCCGATTCAAAAGTTGTAGTAATTAGGAGAAGAATTTTATTGGCGTTGATACTTAGGCTTCATTGGGTTACCAACTTCAAGCAACTTCACAACGCGTGTCATTATCGAGTTCACTCTGTTTTCCACATGCTTCTCGAGAAATTAGCCTCCCCTGCCATTAACACCATAAACAGGGTTAAGCAACATGCCGACTTTTTGCTCAACCAGCCACCACCATCGATTACCACGCATTGTTGCTTAAATGTTACTCTTATTAGATTATCCCACCTCAGACGACCGGCCCACTGACCCACTGAACAAGTTGCACCCCGAGATATCACGCATTGCCATCCGCCGGCTCACAGCGCTTGCTGCACAGTGGAGAAGAAAGCGCGTGGAAAGTGTGATGAGCCTTCTTTCACCTTGTTCCGAAATTGATAGGCTTCATTAGCATCATCGCAGGCAAAGAGGGTTGAATAAAAACAAAAAAAAAACAATCGGCGTTGCCCGTGATTAGTCTGCAACCTGAGTCCGGGTGGCGAGTCAGGTGGGAATGGGAGCTTCTGCGTGGGGTTATAAAAACCAGTGCGCACAAGAAACTCACGGTTATTGATTTACGCATCCAATAAACCTATCACACGCTACCTTCCAAGGGGAAATGCCTACCAACCGTCGGATGGTATTCCGATGTTTTGCATTTTCAAACGGCGTTTGTCGATCCTCTTCTTCCCCTTTTGTTTTTATCTTCTTGCAGCCAACTCTAGCGCAGATCATTAATCCTCGGAAGCTGTTAAATTTTGACTCATCGTTTATGGTGTAATGTGCGGTGATCGATTTGGCTTAATTTCCGCGTGCAATCAACGCTACCGGCGCCGTGTGAATGAGGTGTGCGAAAACTTTGGATGCTGCTGCTGCTGCTACTGCTTTTGCATTCAAAATTTCGATACACCACATTACGATTATGGGGCGATCGCTGGACGAACACACCTCGTACATTCCTTCCCCACACTTAATGTGCCTTACAAATCGAAGGCATCGCTGTGATCCCAAAAGGTACGCGGGAGGGAGTGTAATTAGTTAAGTGTTACGCTTATGGACCCATCGATTATGATGCAATCAGTAACCTCCGTCGAATGGTTGAAAAATTTGGCCAAAACCGGGGCCCTCTCCGCACGCAGATCGATACAATCGAGCTTCTAGACGATCTTGCCGCCATGAACTGGTTGCTCCGTTGTTGTTTTTTACGCCTTTACATGCTCGTTCACCACCCCATTGTACATCCACACGCTGGTTTTGAGTGCAAATTGTGCAACATAAATCGGATGGTGTGACCTCCTGGCGCACGGTTGGGCCCTAGCGCGTGGCGTGACGGCAGCACTTCAAGATGTCCGTATAATATGTGAAGCATCAGGGCACATTTTGCATTCGCCTCGGTTTGTAGAGAAAATGCCTCGGAAGTGGGGATTTATTGTGCGTGACCAAGATCGCTGAACTGACCGAAAGCGAGTCGCTAGATCGACAGCTGCTGGAGGATAATTACCACCGTCGAGCCAAGGGCCCAACTTCGGATGGTGGAGATGACGCAGTGATTTATGGAGTAATGGTGTAATGGAAATTCAGGCACAGAGAGATGACTCTCCGCAACCAATGGGACCATATGGGCTGGAGGACGAAAACCGTGTCCCAGGGACCGGAAATAGTAAAACGGTTGTTGCATGATCTATGCGCAACATGGTGCAAAAGCTGTTCGATTGATTTTCCCCCCATCCATGCCCAACCATGCGTAACTTCTAACGATAAGGAGGCCACACTACCTCAACGAACGTTGGACGCTGGAAGAATTCTTGCTCCGTTATCGATACGGTAATGCGGGAAATTGGTTGTAATGAGGTTTTTTGTTTCCTTCTTTCCGGCATTTGCAACTTCTTGATTGACAGGCGTTCGTTGAAGGTTTCGGGGAAGTTAAATTCTAGCCGCTCTGTTTCGGCTGAGAGCTGTAAGAATGGACCGTTCTCGTGAAAACATGCGGAAAACAGGCGTTGAAACTCATCCGACATATACGCGCGGTAACTGGATTACCGCTTTTCATGCCTCAAAACAGGTGTAACACTTTTAATTCTTCAGAAACATTTACTATTTCGTGCAAAGCCTTTTTTAAGTACTGTAATGAATCATCAAGTGTACAATCAAGTATGGTACCATTGTTAAGACAGTTTTGAGATCTTTAACTCATATTTTGGAGAACTCCTGAAGTTCCATGTAATTTTCTAGCTACTAGAACGCTTGAAAATGCTGCGAACATTTACAGCTAGCTTGAAATCCCATCACAAGCTGCTCATTTATGTATAAGCGGTAAATGACCTCAGATTAGTGGATATCACCTAAAGCTAATCTGGGCGCTTTTCTTTTGCCTTTCCCACTAATTCTTTCACTCCTACCCAGCGCTTGCAAAAGAAAGAAGCTTAAATAAAACGCCCAACCTCCCTTCTCCGTAGTTCTACTGTGTGGTACACTTTTCTTTTATGATTCTTCATCCCGAAACACCGTTTTTTGGGGGAAGGTGTACACATGAAAATACAACATCACTTCTGTTCCTTCTCTTTCTGCTGTTCTAATGCTCGGTGTCATTGTTTCCTCCCCCAGAGCGAACGGGAATGTCTCACGCTGTAGTCGCTAATGGGGGTTTTATCGGGCAAGAACATGGCGTGTCGGTCGGGCAGAAGGGTTGATACCCGCGGAAGAACTCCGCGAAACGTTTCCGCTGCTCATCACGGAGTCATGAGATTCGTCTTTTGAGAATGCGCTGCGGGTCCGCATCGTTGTTGGGGTTTGGATGATGATGATGAATGAATGAATGCTTCGGTGCCATTGTCCGATAAGTGTGCCCAGCGGGTACTATTAGCTGGGGTTTTGTTTTTAGCGATGCAAAACAAAACCCTCGCGAATATATAGCTGTGGCGATATGAATCACTGAACTTTGCGCCGCAGTCTGCATCTCTAATTTACGTTCTTGCCCTCTCAGAGAGGCTTAGAATGTTTCTCATTAAACTTTTGTGCCACTTTCTGCCTGCCACGATGTTGTTTTAATTTTCTCACCATATTCAATCACAGCAATTCGTACGCTTCGCGGCCCCGGTTTGGTTCATCAGACTTTCAAGGTACGGTCTACCTTCGGCTGGTGCTATTGTGCAACTCGATGCGAAGAAATCAAACTCCGCTCGAACTAGCAATCTCTCGAACCGCGACACAACCGCTCGATCGTTTGGACAAAGTTTTTCTATTTTAGTTTTCCTAGCCGCAGAGGATGTGAGAGCGAAACTCGCTGCAACAGCCGCAGCTAAATCAATTTACTCTATTGCAGCAATTTCCATGCATTCGGTTGATTGAACACAATGTGCCAGAAAGAGCTCGGCGCTGGCGTCGCGCTCAAGTTACCGACGTGGGTGATTTTTTGAGCAAAAGTCACCTCAAGTACTGCGAAAATTACGCAAATTTGTCTATCAAATCTAAACCAAAAG